>NC_047135.1:6615950-6814263 GCF_009829125.3 Periophthalmus magnuspinnatus | reverse complement strand
GTACAAATATAATTGTACTGCTACTAGGACAAAAGAAACATGGACTGACAGACTTGTATTAGACATAGTAAAGTGACAGGAAGGTCTTGTAAAGTAATGGGAAAGTTCTTAAACTGAGCAAGACAGTGTTTAAAGAGTGGGAGAGTTTTTAAAGGGTGCAAACGAGTTGCAGATTGGAGGCATCCTAGGATAAGATATTATTATACTAAAATATTGTTGTACTATTAGATTATATCATAATATAATTCAGTCTAAAATATGAGCGATTTGTGTAATAACTATCAGGGCTGCTTGTGACACCATTAAAGTTGCAGTTCAGCACATTTGTAACTATCTCTATCGAGCTAAAGAACGAAATGTGGACGCATAACAAATAAACGGACATAGTTATAAAATACAATCTGAACCCATGTTCAAAAATGTCAAACAAAATTGTACCGATGATAAATGATGAATAAATACACTTTATCCCATATTGGTGCCTCTGTGAGTGGTTTAAAATGAAAGCAATTTACCAAATAATGATCCCAGCAATATAATTAAACTTGAGTTTAACCACACCTACATGATACAAGACCAATGGTTAAAGTGCCACAGTTGATGATGTTTGTGCAATGCAAAGAAAGAGCAGTATGTTTTAAACTCATCTGACAGTGATGATTTATTTTAGCATTCGAGTAAACATTAGAAGAATTTTTGTTTAATTAGATCATGCTGAAATTTAAGTAAATAATTCAAACCATGTCTTTATAATTATTGAAAATTCCTCACTTTAACTTTAGGATATTGTAATATAGATACAGATTTCTTATGCAAACTGTTTACACATTTTTTTGGAGGTGAAAATGAACAACTTGTCCATGCAAGTTGGAATAGACTTTGAATAGATTTTAGTTTTGACTGAAGTGGATTTGAGGTGGGTCTTTGGCCTGTTGTGTCTGGGTGGGCGTGGTCTGAGTGCAGTGGCTCTGGGTGCATCGCTCCAGCTCTGAACTGGAAGGTCACATGACCTGGACTGGCTCTGCTCTGCTGTTGTCTAAAGACTGTCTAAACATGGCTGCTGCGTCACTGAGAAACATGAACTGAACTAAAACCAAAGAAAGTCCTGATGGCTCTGAAACTCATCTGTGGACTGGGCTCCTCCACTACTGGTCACAAGACAAATGAATGAACTGAATCAAAAGCTTCAAGTGCTCTGCTGCTCCTCTAAAGGCCCCATAGAACTGTCTCTGCTGCTGCGTTTGGGCTGTGTTTACCTGGGCACTCATGACTGGAGCCTGTTCTCGGATCCACACAGTCAAAGATTTTGTTTTTTAACTTAATTTCAAAATTAAGAAGTGTATTCATTTATTTGAAATAGTTTTCCTCCATTCCTGAAAATAATCATATATCAATATAACATTATTTAGGCTATTTCTTTTCATTGTACATTAGCGCTGTTAAACTGGGGCTGCTACGTACTGCATATGCAACGCATTTGAAATGGCATTTAGAATGGTCACAATTAACAAAATTAGAAACCAAAGTTTTTAAACAGTAGAATTTCCAATGCGGAAAGAAATATGTAGCTATATTATGTGTGAAATTTGAGACTGCTGGGGTCTGAAAGGCTTTAAATTGTTTGGTGTAAATGTTTAGTTCATATACTATGATACTTTATATTAGATCAAAATGTTAATGCTCCTGAATGTGTTTGAAATTTGTATTTTAAATTGAATTATATTATCAGAACATAAAACAGTGGCTTTTTAATGCTCGTAAAACAATTGAGCTAATAACAACAACTAAATAGGGGAGTCACAATAAACCCATTTCAATACATCTGATATATGAAAAACAAAATGTTCAGCAGTATGAATGTGTCTAAATTTAGAGATAATTAAACACTAGGAAAAATTTGAAAGAAATAAGTCCCGCTTCAAATCCTAATCAAAACCCGGTATTAAATAATGTTAAGTATTTACAAATAGAATAAATTATTGCTATGAATGGTTTGAATTATATGAATGTTGATCAGATAAAATAAAGTTGTTAAAAAGGGGAAAGGTTGCAGGTTATATAACTTAAGGCTAAACTGGATGAGGAGGTTGCAGTTGATATAATATACAGCTAAACTGGACAACATTAAACTGGACAACATTAACAAAGGACAGTTATGGTTTAGGCAGTAATTATGGCATCTTATACACACTGATGCCTCTCAATAGGCACAGAAGGGATTTACCACCAGCACTGTACAAACAACTGAACATTCAATAGAACTGATAGACACTGGCAGGTTATTGACTCGAGCTCAATATTTGGACTGGCACAGATATGACAAATATGTACCAAATATGTAACCAACAGGACAAATAAGTGTCACAATAGACCACCTGACAATTGACAGACTGTTATATATGGCTATATTTTATAGAGGGGGGCCTCATCACTTGAGCAAATGGGAAAACAAAACATGAACTTTACCAGAATGACGTGGTTGGATGCTTTGCCATTAGCGCTGATGGCAACGTGATCCACAGCCAGCATTCTTGATTTCTCTTTACATGAGATCTTAATTAGGAAAAGGATGGACACTCCTCTCCAACCTGAAACAAGTGTCCTTAAAAATCTTCAAATTCATAAGGTCTTGATTACAAAGCACTGACTAACTTAAGTCTATAGTTCTCTCCCAACAGGTCCAGAGTCTCTGAGAACCCCCTGGTGACTGGTAATGGTAAACTAACCTAAACTGAATAAAAACAGCTTGGAATGTATCTGACCTGAAGCCTATTCTGTGAACCGCGAGGATACTCTTCTGGGATCAAGAGCATGATTAATCATTATATTCCTACTCATGGCTTTCCAGCTCTGATTAGGTCTGATAATGGTACACATTTCCACAACCATGCTCTTCAAAAGGTTGAAAAAATGCTAGGTCTGTGTCATAAATTTGGTTCTGTGTATCATCCTGAAAGTTCAGGACATGCTGAACGCATGAATCGCAATCTAAAGGACAAATTGGCTAAGATCTGTTTTACTTCAGGGCTTAATTGGTTCCACGCCCTACCACTGGCTCTTCTGGCAGTGAGATAGTCTATTAACAAAGTTACTGGTTTCTTTCCTTATGACTTGCTCACTGGACGTTTGATGCCAGGGCCAGGGGCTACATTGGTACCACAGGAAGAGGTGCCCCTTCCAAATCTCCAGTACAAGCCATACTGGAATCAATTGCGGCATCTGTTATCTAGTTTTTCTTCTCAGATGTCGGAAGAACGGCTGGAGGTGTCCACCAAGGAGGCTGCTCTGCCTCCACCCTCTGAGGTCTATCTGAAAGTTCTGTCTCATAAGTGGTCTGAACCATGCTGGACTGGCCCATACAGAGTGACTGCTCACACCGACAGGGTTGTCCGGTTGGAAGGCAAAGGCCATAAGTGGTTTCATCTAACACAGACCAGACCGGTGGACCCTTGAATCTTTGGTGTTTGTTTGTTTGTTCTCTTTTTACATATTTCCATAGGTGTATTTTGTTTGCTCCGGTGACGTTCGACGGTTTTAAACTCCAGGTGTGGTGTTCGGCTTTGGTCTCTCCTTCCTGTACATGGTTTGGTAATACGTCCTGGCGGAAGGTTAAGTACACTCACACACAGCTATTTTAGATTGCATGGAGCTCCCCCTGAGCAAAAGGGGGAAATGGGGAATTGTAGTGATATTGATTGTGGGTGTGCTGGTTGCCTTCGCCATCCTTCTCTGGGAAGCAAATCAAAAACATGTACAAACCAATGTGGAAAAGATTCTCCTAAAACTTGACCCACGGTCAATCTCAGAATGTGATAAGTATGTCAAAATGACCATACAGGACACCAAGGGGTCATCCAGTACATTCCAATTTGATTTATGTTCCACTGTTTATTGCAAGACTCCAAATGCCCTGTTAAAAAAGGGGTTGTCCCCCCAGTGTTAACTATACAAAGTGACCAACTTTACAGATTGTATTGTGTGGCATCATCGGCCAGACCGACTCTGAAGACCCACCCTGCGCCAATTCACCTAGACGATCATCATGGGTATGATTGTATGTTGAACCTATTTGATAGTAATAACACTAAAGAGAATGAAATATGTATTGACTTGTCCAAATTATACCCTCTCCAGAAAAAGCCTGTGCAGCCCCCGATGTTCACTCCAGTATGAGCTAATCATATCTGTTTTAATTCTACTAAAGGCGAATCTTTGCAGTGGGGAGAGTTTCTAGAAGACTGGTGTGAACATGTGGTGCAGCTGCCAAATCCAGTGCCCTACACCAGGATACGGGGAGATCTATATTGGCTGTGCGGAGACATGCAATTGAGGTACAAGTTGAAGGCAAAATTTATGGGCATTGGTGCTATGGTGTGGCTAATTATGCCCATCACCCTCTGGGGACACCTTAATAAGACTCTACCCCACCCTCAGAGGGCTAAACGTTCGGTAATGCCAGAACCTCTGGACCACAACAACCCCACTTATATTGATGCTATTGGCATTCCTAGAGGGGTCCTGGATGAATATAACTTAGCGGACCGAATAGCGTCCGGCTTTGAAAATATACCTCTAATTGCTGCAATTTTCCCAATCACCCCAAACAAAAATGTGGACCCCATCAATTATATTTACTATAATTTGCTTAGGCTTAGTTTAGTAACTTAACGAGGGAGGTTAGTAGAAGGTTTGGCCGATCAGCTCCACCCAGCATCATTGGTAGCCTTTCAAAAACAGAATGGCCCTAGACATGCTCCTCGCAGAGAAAGGCGGGGTTTGTCATATTTTTAATGATCAATGTTGTATCTTTATTCCTAATAACACAGCTCCTGATGGGTCAGTGTCTAAGGCTCTGGAAGGACTGCGCATGTTGTCTAGGGACATGCACAACGCGGCTGGAGTAGACAACCCGATGAATACGTGGCTAAATAATGTATTGGGTAAATGGAAAGGTCTGGTTGTCTCATTGGTTACTTCATTGGTCGCCGTGCTTGCTATATTTGCACTGGTGGGATGCTGTTGTGTGCCTTGCATTCGTGCCCTGTGTCTTAAGGCCATTAACACTGCAGTTTGTCCGGACCAGAGGGGACAGTATCCTTTGTTGAGTATGGAGGATGACGGAGGGGACCAGCTGCCACATGATGTTACCTTGCTCTGGGATGTGACCTCTTAGAAGAGGTCAAAAGGGGGAAATGAAGGCTATGTCAAGTAATAAAGCTTTTAAGTTGCATTACAAATACATATATCAAAAATATGGAATGCATATTGATTGAATAAAGTTTCTTAGGGCCATCACATATACATATATATCTTTTGATACTGAAATCATATAAGTTTTGAATATTATTATGTAATCACCATTTTTATACTGAATTTATATATTCTTTGAATGTTGTATCTTTTTGGAGGTTGTCTAACAAGCACCATACTAAAAGTTGAATACCATCTACTAACACTGAAATTAGGTTAAAGGTAAAACGTGAATTATGGGAGACAGTTGGTCCCTTGCAGAAACTCCTTTAACCGAGTTAAGGCAACATTGTAGGAGGTGAATCATGTCGCCTGACAGCCACGATGTTTATACTAGAGTGGAGCATCTTGTGATAATACTGAAACTACGCTAAAAGCAATATTGTGTGATATGAATTGGGGAAGGCTGTTGGGGTCTGTAGACGCTCCTTTACAGGGTGGTCGGATGAGACTCAAGGCCGGAAAAATAGACTGGTGCAGCCCGGAGAGATGAGCGAGGCCGAAGGGAGGAACCTGGGCGACAACCTACTCAACATAATATTTGCATATTCATGTTTCATGTTATATTTTTATGTTACGGGGCCAGGGAAAAGCAGACAGACCGCCTGCTGCACACACGAGGGATAGATCATATGACCCCGGGTCCTATATTAGATTGTAACTGTTAGGGGAATAAACTTTTAAGATTTGAACTGATCGAATCCAGTCGTCATTTTGATAGAACACGCCTAACAGACCACATAGTATAATCACTTTGTTTCACAGTGGTGATGAAGACTATGAAGACCAGTCACAACAGTCTTGTCTTGCAACCTCAACAGACCACCAGCAACCAGCACCAGCCAAGCACCAGCCAAGCACCAGCCAAGCACCAGCCAAGCACCAGCCAAGCACCAACCAAGCACCAACCAAGCACCAATCAAGCTCCTGAATGTGAAGAGGGGTCAAGCCATTCACACAGCAGCAGAGTCCCTCCAGACACATCAACACAAGCCATTGGAGCCATTTTCTGTCCTTTGCATTTTAGGTTTGGTCAAATTTGTACCAAACGACAGCTACGGCCAGATGGAAAAATGCAATATCAGGCCATGCAAATGTTACAGCCACATTGGCAATTATTATGGGAGATCTGGGTTTTGGTGTTCTCTGGGTTTGTCACTAGAGGGAGCATTGGGACCACTGTGATTGACGCTTGGCGCTTGGGGGGGGGGGCTTAAATCACCAATTTTTCCTGTTTGGTGAATGTTTGTTTGCCATGTTTTCACACACGCACACACACACCCCCACACACGGACACACACACGCACACACATACACACAACAGACACACACACAGCTCTGAGAAGACAGTGTGAGAGACAGGAAAACATACACACAAACATATACACACACAGATACACACAGAGACACACCCACACACAAACATATACACACACATACACACGTACACACAAACATATACACACAGACACACACAGGGACACCCCTACACACAAACATAGACACACACACAGACACACACACACAAACATATACACAAACATATACACAAACATATACATACAGAGACACACACAGACACACATACACACACAAATATATACACACACAGAGACACACGTACACACAAACATATACACACACAGAGACACACGTACACACACACCCCTACACACACAGACACACATACACACAAACATACAGACACACATACACACAAACATAAACACAGAGACACACACATACACACAAACATATACACACACAGACACACCCCTACACACAAACATATACACCCCCACAGACACACACACGTACACACACCCCCCCACACACACGTACACACAAACATATACACACACAGACACACGTACACACAACCATATACACACAGAGACACACCCACAGAGACACACTTACACACAAACAACACATATACACACAGAGACACACATATACACACAGACACACACAGAGACACACACATAGACACACACAAACAGAGACACACACAGAGACACATACACACAAACATATACACACACATACACACAGACACACACACACAGAGACAAACACAAAGACACACCCCTACACACACATTGACACACACATACACACGCACACACACGACACACAAACACAGACACACGCATATACACACAGAGAGCTCTTAGTAGAGAGAGAGAGAAGACCAGGGGTGTGCAAAAATACAGAATTATCAATATATCATATCGTTTAATTTAATGACACAGTATTGATATTGTGGGCTGCTGTATCGAGATATCACTAAGAGTTTTTTTTGTATATTTTACCAAATTATTCTGTCACAGACCTACATTTGTGTGGCTTATTTAGAGGAAAGAAACTCATTTATGCTGAACATTTGACATTTGATTCACTGTTTTGATGATTAAAACAGGTTTATTTCATATTAACTTTGGTTTAACAAAGACTTTTAGTCTCACAGTTGTTTTAGTGATCTGTTGTGATCCTTCAGAGACGTTAAACTGCACGTCTCTGTGTAAATGTGGAGCTCGTACATCACTGTATCGAGGTGTGTATCATTTTGACAACTTCTTAATGATCCCCAGCACTAGTCAATTAGTTCAAGATAACGAGTTTAATAGATTTTTGAGATTAAATGTGCTGCTCATGTTTTCAGTGTGATTTTAAAGTGTAGTTTTACAGATTGACCCATGTAACTGTGAGAAGTTCCTCTTCACCACCGACATGTAACAGACATAAGTAGAAATGTTTAGCTGTTGTTTAACTGTTGTCCTGTTGTTACAGGAAGAAACATACATTTAGACTCATTTGAATTTTTATTTGTTTATTTAAAATGCAGGACCTGTGCGTGTGTTGTACCTCAACTCATTTGTGCCACTGACAGTTTGTGCAGTGGAAACAAGTCAAGATACACAGACACAGGTTCAGAAGGGGTTGGGTTCAGCCTGGAGGGTGGTTTACTGCCAGCAGATAAACCACCTCCTCCTCTTCTTCTTGTTCTTCTTGTCGACCTCGGCTTGAAGCTCCTCCACGATGACCTTGGTCTGCTGCAGCTGATCACCCGACTCCTTCAGGGAGAACTGCAGCTCGTCACATCTGAGGATGGCAGATGTTTTCTCCTCCTTGCTGTGGGTCAAAGCTGTGCTCAGGTCATTGATGGTCTGCTGGTGGAGTGAGTTCTCCTCCACCAGGGCCTTGTTGGTGGAGTGACACTTTTCCAACGCAGCCGTAAAAGCTATCTTCTGAGAGTCCAGGTTATTTTGGAGGATTTGAACTTTGCTGTGTTCAGTCTTCAGGCTCTCATCCAGCTTCCGTAACTTGGTCTGGGCGTCTTCACCCGCCTGCCTCTGATCCGTGAGGGCAGACTCCAGGGAGAGGACCTGTTTGCTCCAGGCCTCCTCAGCTGCCCGCCTCTCTGCTGCATGTGCAGACTCCAGGCTGAGAAGCTGCTTGTTGAGAGCCTCTTCAGCACTCTGCCTCTCTGCTGCAATGGTAGATTCAAGGGAGAGGACTTGTGTGTTCAGGGCTTCCTCAGCCGTCCTCCTCTGCTCAGTGAGGGCAGACTCCAGGACGGTGATCCTCCTCTGCAAAGCCTCCCTCTCCTCCTGTTCCTTCTGGAGCTCTTGTTGAGTGCTAACCAGAAGTTTGTCCTTGCTCTCCGCCACCTTGTTGGTCTTTTGTAGCGTGGACTCCAGAGCCCTTTTCTCTGCCTTACACAGCTCGAGTTTCTGGGACATTTTCATCATGGAGACTTTCTGCTTCAATATAGTGTCCCGGGCGTTCTCCAGCTCCTCAGAGACATCAGCGCTGTAGGTGTGGTTGTTTGCCTTCTGTGTCTTCAATTGTTCTTCAAGCTCCTCCACCTTGGCTTGGTACCTCAGGGCAAGAGTCTGTTGCTCTTGAGAGAACCTCTTGAGGTTATCGTTCTCCTCGTAGAGGTTCTGCACGTATTTGTTGACCATCTGCCCTGCTCTATCATTTGTTTCATCTCCTTGTCTTTCTGTTTGAGGAGATTTCTCTCAAACTCCATGATGGTTTCCTTTTCCTCTAGAGTTTCATGCAGCTGTGTCTGGAGCTCCTCAACTTTCTTCTCCAGGGCTTTTTTCTCCTAGACCTCCTCCTCCAGCTCTCTCAGTCTTGTCTGCTGTTTGTTGTTGACATAGACCTGCCCTTGAAGCTGTTGTCTCAGGTCCTTCACCAGTGGGTTCTCCTCTAAAGAGTTTTGAACTTCTGGTGGAACCTGATTTGCCGCCTCGAGCTCCCTCAGTCTCCACTTCTGTTTGGCGTTGATGTGGAGCTGTTCTTGGTGAGCTCTTTGGAGATCCTTGAGCTGTAGTCTGAGGTCCATCACCAGTGGGCTCTCCTCGGGGTGTTGATAGGTGGCCCTCGCTGGTGGATGAGCTGTAGCCCTCATGTTTTGATAGTTTTGTTTCCTGTTGTACCGCGCCATGTCTCTCGCTGTGAGATCCAAAGTGAAATGACTGTAGTTTGTTGGTTGAGCCTATAGGTCTTCTCCTATGACATCACAGTCTTCTGATGATGTTGTTACGTCATTGCCACCGCGATAGAATGACGTCATGATTCTGTGCGGTGACATCACGCTGTGGGAGTTCCTCATGTGTTTTTGGTGGAGTGTTCCCATGGTAACAGACAGCACGCATTAGCAAACACAGCCTGATATGATTTTAGATTGTTTCAAATATAAATATATTGCCAAGAGTATTTTTTTCAAATATAAATATATCGCCAAGAGTATTTTATATGTGTATATTTTACCGAATTATTCTGTCACAGCTCTACATTTGTGTGGCTTGTTTAGAGGAAAGAAACTCATTTTTCTAGTTGGAAAAATGCACAAAACTAAATGCACTTTATGTTCATTCATAAGTGGAAGCTAAAGAAAAAAATAAATACAATTAATATTTATTTTCTGTGAAATGGAGTTGATCATTAAGTGTCCTGAAACCTTGATTTTTTTACTGAATTGTATCGAATCAATTTGAAATATATCGAATCAACAGTGCACTGTATCAAAGTGTGTATTGTATCAGCAACTTCTTAATGACACTCAGGGCTAGAGAAAACCCACGAGCACACACAGAGACACACACCCCCCCACACAGACACACACACAGAGACAGAGATACACACACTCGTACACCCCCACACACACCCCCACCAACACCCCCCCACACACACACACGCCCCCCCCCCCACGCACCCCCCCCCCACACACACACCCACACACATATATATATATATACACACACACACACACACACATATATACATACATACATATATATACACACACACACACACACACACACACACACATATATACATACATACATATATATATACACACACACACGCACACATATATACATACATACATATATATACACATACATACACTGCACGTAGACAGTCTAATGGTGTTAGTGTGAAGTGCTGCTTCTGAGTGTGGAAGCAAAAACTACTGAATAAACCAGGAAATGCCACAGTACTTAATCCTGTTCAACCATGTATACCTGCGCATAATGACTAAGAAATGAAATATCTTTATTACCAATATTAACATTTTGTAGACTTAATTGGGTTTTAAGTTAGGCTACATTTACATTTATTAGCTGCAAGCTTAGCTAAACTAACCCTGCTGAAGTAGTGAATGGCTAACTAAATTTAACCCAAGAAAGGATTATCCTTTTCTCCTGGCTTCATTGTTTGTAGAAATAAAATGACCTAAAAGAGAAAGTAAAGTCTCTGTGATATGGTGGCACTCCTTCAGGACATGTTCAGACTATTCCACTAACAAAAAGAACAAGCTAACAAAAGGTACTCATTTGGTAAGCTAGGCTACATGGCTGCCCGAACTATTCATAAATCAATTGATTTACACAGATATAAATACATGTCTTTATAATTACATACATTTTGAGCAAAAGGTGGACCTAAATAAAGAAATAAAGAAATAAAGAATGTTATTGTAAACGGCATATCTTATTTATATTAATCTCTGAAAAATGCTAATAGTGTCCATGTTTTCTAGTTTCTGTGCTGGAGCTGGGGCGTGGCTTTAGAGTCACTGCTTATGAAGTTTATGTGTGGTATTCTCATTGATCACTAGGTGGCGCACATGTCGAGCAAGATATCTTTGGTTCCACGGCCAGCACACACTACTGAAGATGTTACAGTTCATTTAAGAGAATATACTGTAAATTTCTTGGATTTCCCTAATATATACCCTGTTCATATGTTTAAGTTGAGTGCAGTGGAGTGTGGTAGACTACTGCAGACGAGAGACTTTCACAGACCACTTCAAAAATGTTGGCTGCAAGTCTAATTTGTGATATGTAGCCTACATCATTAATCTCTATCTTAAAGTAACTTCATAAATTCCATAAATCAGAGTTGGAGAAGTTTGCGTTTAGATTGTTTTTGTAAAATATTAGGCTGCAAGCAGATTTTCACTGTCTCTATTTAATTCCATTCCTAACAGCCATTTGTAGTTTGTGTGTGTTGTCCAACTTTGCCATCTGTACTATGATAAAAAGGATTGAATGAATGCTGTGAATAAAGCACATTTTATATCGCGAATTATGCGAACATTGACAACCCAAGTAATATGTGAGACTGATATTTGACTTTCACTGAGTGTGATGAACTGTATGATTAACAGTGTGTTTATGGTAAATGGTCTAATGGTCATATTTGTATATAGTGCTTTTCCACCTTCAAGGAACCACTCACCCATTCACAGACACGCTCATACACCAGAGTACACAGACACCGGGGCGAGAGAGGGGTGGGGATGTCTTTCCCGAGGACACAACGAGCTGGAATCGCACTGCAATACCATTAATGTTTATGTCGAGAGGGATTTGAACCTCCAACTTTCGAATCGTTGGACAAACAATCTACCAGCTACTGTCACCTATTGTGATTTTGCGTATCACGGTAGGCCTTAAAGGTGCACTATTTAACTTTTCAGATGGAGGGTGGAGACGTGCCTGTCTCCATGGAAATGCTTTGCCTGGAATGTTTTACAATATGATATCAAGACTTACAGTTGAAACCAGTTTACATATACTACCAAAAAAAAAAAAAAAATTAAAAAAAAATGCATGTTTCTTGTTTTTTTGTTTTGTTTTTTGTTTTGTTTTTTTTTATTGTCAGACATGAAATCAGAATAAGCTTTTCCTGTTTTAGGTTAATTTGGATTACCAAAATTATTTCCATTTGCTAAATGCCAGAATAAGGATTTTTTTTCCCCTGAAAATCAGGTAATTTTATTGTTTACTTACCATAAAATTAATATGCTTCTAAACAATTTGGGAAAACCCACTTGATGATGTCATGTCTTGGGAAGCTTCTGCATTTGAGTTAATTAGAAACCCAGTTGTGGAAGTATCTGAAGGCACACCTGAAACACACTGCTTCTTTGTGTAACATCATGGGAAAGTCAAAAGAAATCAGCCAAGATATTAGGAAGAGAATTGTGGACTTGCACAAGTTGGTTTATCCTTGGGTGCAATTTCCAGATGCCTGGACTTGCCACGTTCATGTGCTCAAACAGTCATACACAAGTATAAACACCATGGGAATGTCCAGCCATCATAGCGCCCAGGAAGGAGACATGTTCTGTGTCTTAGAGATGAATGTGCTTTGGTCCAAAATCTGCCTATCAATGTAAAAGACCTTGTGAAGATACTGGCTGAAGCTGGTAAGAGTGTGTCATTATCCACAGTGAAACAAGTACTGTACCGACATGGGCTGAAAGGCAACTCTGCAGGAAGAAGCCATTATTCCAAAACAAACATAAAAAAATCAGATTACAATTTGCAAATGCACACAAGGTCAACCCGTAATTTTAAGAAACATGTCCTGTGGTCTGATGAAACTAAAATTGAACTGTTTGGCCGTAATGAGTATTGTTACGTTTGGAGGAAAAAGGGGAAAGCTTGCAAGCCTGAGAACACCATCCCAACTGTGAAATACGGGGGTGGCAGCATCATGTTGTGGGGCTGTTTTGCTGCAGGAGGGACTGGGGCACTTCACAAAATAGATGGCATCATAACACATAAAGAATATTATGTGGAAATACTGAAGCAACATCTCAAGACATCAGCCAGAAAGTTAAAGCTTTTGTCTTCCAAATGGACAATGGCCCGAAGCATACTGCCAAACTGGTGACAAAGTGGCTTAAGGATAACAAAGTCAGTGTTTTGGAGTGGCCATCACAAAGCCCTGATCTCAGTCCTATTGAAAATTTATGGGCAGCCCTGAAAAGACATGTGCGAGCAAGGTGGCCTACAAACTACAGACAAACAACAGTTACACCAGTTCTGTGGAGGAATGGGCCAAAATTCCTGTCAGCTATTGTGAAAAGCTTGTGGAAGGATATCCAAAACATTTTAGCCAAGTGATACCAAGTACTAATGGAATGTATGTAAACATCTGACTTTGAGGAAGTAATGAAAAATTGAATTTAAAAAAAATCCTTCTCTCATTATTTTGGCATTTAGCAAACAGAAAAAAATGTGTGTCTTTTTATAAGGTGTATGTAAACTTCTGGTATCAACTGTATCTATCTTGCTTTTAATTAATTAAAGGTACTTTTATTGCTCAAAATACATTGAAAACATGCATTCTTACTTTGAGAGGGGTCTCCTCTCAACAGATCTGACCTGTGACTTGGCCTGATGGCATCCCCTGATCTAAAACAGCACATTCAGGAAAGAAAGCACAAGGTAGTGAGCCTTCGGTTTTGGTTGGCTCTACACATGGACAAATGTTCTGGAAACATAAGCACAGCCACTGAAGCACATCTAATTGAGTTCTCCAGGTTCAATTAGACACAAAGCAGAGCAGTGCCCCCACAAACGTCCTGTCCATACAAGGACAAACCAAAGGAAACACCTGGAATCAGAGCATGAAGTGAACCAAACAGATGAAAAACACTTCTAATATGGGGCCAACTGGCTCAAAGACAAGATGCAAGAGCAGGTCTGAATCACTCCGGACTTAAAATAGACTGCAGCCCCCTTTGAGTGGCAAACTGTGAAATGATAATATGGAATGGACTCAATGTGTTTTTTCCTCCAAAGTATCATGAGCATCAATGTGGCTCTGGCATGCCAATTAATATACAGCATATGATACGCTACCTTTTTACTAGAGGTGGGACAAGACAAAATTCCCACCAGATAATATGAAACATGAGACTGGGTGGACAAGAATGACACAACACAAGATTCTGACACAGTATATAATAAATACATTGTGTAGTCGCACTGTAGTTGTGTAGTTTACAGTAAAATTTCCTGTCATTTCATATTTTTATCATTGGCATTGTAGCACTGTTTTTAGGACTACATACTGAGGAGCAAAGTTGGAATGTAATGAAGTAAAAGTGGTGAAGTACTATACTTAACTACAAATTTTAGGTATCTGTGTTTTACTTTCTACTACTCCACTACATTTTGAACTGGACTGAAAAATAAACGCATTTTTCAGTATTTCTTGAGACCTGAATAAAAACAGCTAGAAAAAAAACTGATCCGGTTCTTTCTGTTGAACAAAATACAGCACAATACTATTAAAATCACTACATTTGAAACCTTATAATACCTCAAAATCTGGACAAAATACATTTTTTTTTAACAGGTAATACTTAATACTTTTACTTAAGTAGATTTTTTCACATGTTACTTTTACTTGAGTATTTTTTTGCTCCAGGATCTGCACTTTTACCTAAGTAACAAGTAAGCTGAGTACTACTTCTGCCACTACAGAGGAGTACTCACCAGCACTTTTTTGTCAGATTCTAAACAAATGGGGAAAAAAAAGTCTTGTCTCTTGCCCATATTTTGTTTTGGGAGCCCTTTAGCACTCTCTTTGTACTGGTTCATTGTCTATTTGAACACCATAAAACAAAATGTGATGAGACGATTAAGATTGCACGAGCAGTAGCCAAGTGTTTGAAGGTTGATTTCAAATAATGTTGGATTAGATTTATTTACTGTCACTGTCGGGCAAAAAGCAACAACATACAATTATGTAACTCCCAGGTCAGGTGGGAATATGTAATAGATGTGTATAGGTGGATTACATGGATGAGTGTTTAAAATAAGTTTATCAGATTTGAGTAGTTTTTGTTTTTACCAGAACTCTAGTTGTTTTGCAGGTCAGTAGATGCTTCTTCTTCTGTTTGCTAAGAGAGGCAGAGATGGGGACATTTTTTTGCACAACAAACAAAACACAAACAGATGGACCAAATATGGATATATGACAAAAGCATCACAAAGGAAATGTCAGGAGGAGGAGAGGAGACAGTGGTTTTCAACAGGTGCTGCATTGTCCAGAAAATGGAAGACGACAAAACATAGAGGAAAGATGGTGTGTTTGATCATGTGTGTGGTTTCCTCTGCCTCACAGTCTCGTCTTGGCATCCTTCATCATCAATATTTACACATGTGAAAGGATTGTATTGAACTGAATCGATGTATTGATTGGGTCGTGTTGACTTGATTTTTAGCTTTGAGTCATGGGCCATACATTTAAATGAAACTTTTTATACAAACAATTCAGGCCCAAGAAGAACAACAGGGATGACACAGATCAGAAACGACTGTGTCAAAATTCAATTATTTGAGAAGACTAAGATAAATACAGTAGATAGATAGATGGATGGATAGATGCACGGATGGAGGGACAGACAGATGAATAGACAGAAATAGACAGATAGATAGATAGATTCAATATAGATGGATTAGATGTAGATATAGACAGATGATAGATAGATAGACAGACAAACAGACAGACAGAGAGATAGACGCACGGACGGAGTGACGGACACATAAATAGACAGATAGATAGATAGATTCGATATAGATGGATTAGATGTAGATATAGACAGACAGACAGACAGATACATAGAGACAGACAAAAAGATAGATACATAGAGACTGACAGACAGATACATAGAGACAGACAGATAGATAGATAGATAGATAGATAGTAGACAGGTAGGTAGGTAGGTAGGTAGGTAGATAGATAGATAGTTATAGATACGCCTGCCAAAAATTATGCAGTGTCACCAAAACTATACTTTTCAAGCCAAATCTTTGCGTAAGTGAGTTTGGCTGCACCAGTGAAACACTCATGATCCGTGCATGTGATGAAGTAATCTGTTTACTCAAATCTACAAAGACTGTATTATGCAGTTTGTGTGATTGAAGCCGGTGGGGAAACCTGGGCCACAGAGCTGTCCCTACACCTCTGCATGTGCATCCACCCAGAACAATACGGCTTACTCAGCGCACTCACACTTCATTACTATGTATCTAAAATTTGAATCTTTTTTGAAGAATCCAAATTCAAAGAGAACCAAGACATTCGACTCATCTTCACATATTTGGGCACGTGCACTGTGGTCCTGTCTTACAATAAACACAGTGACACTTTTTGCAGAACACTTTGTCCCTTTTCATATTTTTGGAGGAATAATAACTCTCTTTGAAAAAACTTTAGTCTTCAGTGATTGAATTGGAAGTGACAGAAAAACATCCAGCGGCATATCCACTGTAGTTCGTATGATTCGATATTGAGTTGGATCTTGTTCTACACTGTTCTGATTATTAAAACTCCAATTAAAACCACAAGGTTACTACATGTCATTGTAGTATAGAAGTAAAAATTTCAATATGCACAATAAACTAAGGTCTACTTATCGATGTACTGTCAATCACTGGGTTCTTGCCATAGTCTGTCCAGATTCTATACAGACCCCATGTTTTCATAACCTTGCTTTGTGCATATTAATTATAATCAAAATCTGTGCATAATAATTTACAGGGAATTATGCAAATAAACTACTTTAAATTCAATGTATAATGCATTATGAGGTGTACAAGGAGACACTGCAGTGACCACTGAAACTCGAAATCCTTAATTTTTCAGTATCCTAGCCTCCCTTAATTTGCTCAGAGGCTACAAACTCTTTTTTATCGACACAAAATTAAACTGAGAATGTATTGTGACTCACTGTAATCTTCAGACACACGGAGAGGAATAACATCATTTAAAGCAAAATCGACTTTTTAGAGCTTTTGACCACGTTATAGTTGTTTCACCATTTACTCACCTGAAGTTGTATTTGGAGTGATTCGTGCATTTTTGAGCAATCTTTAAATGCTTATTCTCAAGACACCATATTGCCGATCAGTCCCCGTTTCACTGCCACCGGTACACGCACACTGTGATGCACTTCTTTGTTCTCCAATTTTATTTTATATATCGGTGGTACACGCAGGATTCAGCAGTGTTGCATAGCCAGTTTGGTACAAATGAAAAAAATCTGTTGCTTTACACGCAAACATTTTTCTTTTATTAAGTTGTTTTAGCTCAGTATTGTGATTTAAAATGTCCAAATTATAACATAATGATCCACGGGTGTCATAGATTATAGCTATAGAGCAGACACAAGCACAACAGGTCTGCTTAAAGATTAAAACTGTGCACTCACAAACCCATACTTTTGGCTCTGGTATCCGACCTTCAGGGCTTCATTAGCTCTGTGGCACTTTCCATTTTCATTAGTGTTTTGTGGGACCAGAGCTGCGGAAAAATCAAGTGGAAATCCGATTATTTGTTTGGGACACAACAAAGGTCATGGAATGTGTATTTATTTGGACTTACAAAGGATTTTCTGACAACAAGTAGTAAAAAAATGTGAGTAACATGCCCCCAGCACTCAGATAACTCTCCCACTCATTAGTAAGCTTCATATCTCATACACATCCACGCTTAAAGGCATAACACAGTAATTATACAGATTTGGCACGGAAATAACTGCAAGTCCTGGAAGTGTTTACTATAACAAATCACCTCAGTTTTCCTTCCCTCACACATGGACCTTGAGCCATCTATTCCTAAAATGTTACATAATGAGTCAGGCAGTGGGTTGAGCGCAAATATCCAGCCTCCTCAAAAAAATAAACAAATATTTGTAAGGTAAGAGGATTGAGATTGCAATGAGACTGCTCTGTGTGACTGCTTTCTACCAAGTCTGCATATAGAAGAATAAAGAAAATGTATTTACAAGTATCTGTGCTAAAGTGAGCTTTGATTCACAGAGAGCAGAGAGGGGGCCTTGGTGGCTTTGAGGTGAGCTGGTCATAAAGTGGATCATTGTGGATGTGCAGACGGGACTAATGGTTGAAGTTAAGTCGATAAGTGAATCAACTCAAAAGGTTTATGGAGATTTTCGTAGAAAGTACTGAGATGCTCGGGTATTTGCCCGATCAAACTGCACATATAAACTACAACCATAAGTCAAGAGCATAGATTGTATATATAAATTGACATAGCTATCCCGCTAGCTAGTTCCAAATGGCCACGCTACCGTCTTCAATTAACTTTCCATTGAAAAACTGTCACCCCTCTCTCCGTAACTGCTGCTGTTCGGCTCGTTATTTTGGTCTTAAAATGTTTGTATTGACCCCCTCTACATGATCCTGGTATTTTTATTTTACTATTATGTCCGTAAATTGAGATATGAACATTAATAACAGACAAATCAGGTGCCTTCTTTCCCTGATGACACAACAGGTTTGATTGACAGCATTACACCAGGGGTGCATGCAGGAAGGAGCGTTACCTTCAACAGTCTCGCTCCACATTGGCTCTTTGGTTGCTATGATACTTGACTCCAAATTCACCTCGTAACTGCGTAGCCTCGATTAGCTTCATTTCACTGGAGCCGAACGCTATGGGTGACGTCACATATGGTTAATCCACTTCTTTATACAGTCTATAGTCAAGAGACAATGAATGGGGATGGTTTAGCACAAATGTCCCCTAGAGTTGACCTATGACCCCCAGACCAACCTCCAGGTATAGAACAGAAACTGTGCATTAAATGTTAACTTGAATAAATAGAGAACTGATAGAAGTTATTGAATGGAAGAAGGGAGAAGAGATCTGAATGATACGGTTTGTGAGCACCAGAGCAACAGCATTTTGGCCTAGCTCCAGGCAATGTAGAGTGCAATAGTTTACACCAACTGAAAAAATCTTTACAATAATCCCTTTGAGAACGAATAAGAGTGTGAGGCCTTTTAGAACAGTCTGGAAAGAAAGAGCCTAACTTTGATCAGAAGACGGCACTGGAAAACCCAATATTTTACAACTCAGCTGAACTGTAAGTTAAAATAAGTCTTACTTCTTCCCACTTCGCTTCAAGCATCAATCTTTCATTTGTATCAATCGAGTCAATATCGGACTTGTGCAGATTGTATTCATCTCTGTACCATATTCAGTTTGTTCTGCTAGGGCATAGTTTGAAATAAAGATTTATACTATCACAGTCATAAAAGTTAACTCACAAGATCAGGTTCACGCTGCCTGTTTCTAATGTATCCATCAATATGACCCAGTGTAAAGACTCTTTCCATGCACCGTCGCAGAATGGATTACAATACTACCAACTGACGTAGCTTTTGGACAGTTTTAAAAGTTGTCTTAACATCACGCTCTCTCGCTCCCTTCATCAGTGTGATATCTACTTTGTGTGTGCAGCTTAGTCAACCTGAATCATAAGGGTAAGTTGAGGAACTGGTATTTTTTGCATCATGGCGATTTATTATTCTGTCTATCTCCTACACATGACTAACTTAAATTCCTAAAAAAGAACTGCCCAGGTGAGATGCATGACCTGAGACCTGGTGGTGCTGAATATTTCCCCTGACAGAAACCATCAGGGCACAGTCCAGGTCCTGGTTTGATGAAAAAAGAGATGAAATCCTCCAAGAGAAACTCAAGGCAAGTTTACTTGTACAGTGATTCAAAGTGCTTTACAAAACCAGATATTAAAATCACAATACAAATAAATGAAAACATAAATAATCAACATAAAATTAACATTAAAAGACAAGAATAAAACCTTTCAATCATATGCACAGCTAAACAGAACCGTTTTGAGCCTGGATTTAAACATTGTCAAAGTAGAGGCCTGTCTCACATTTTCAGGAAGACTGTTCCAGGTTTTAGCTGCATAAAACTGAAAAGCTGATTCCCCATGTTTAGTCCTGACTCTGGGCACAAGCAGGAGGCCAGTCCCTGAGGTCCTAATATTTTCAAGAGGCCATATTGCCGATCACCTGTTTTTGGTGCCACCGGTACACGATCACTGCTTTTTCTAAATCAGTGATACACACAGGATTCAGCAGCATTGCGTAGCCATTTTGGTACAAATGAAAAAAAAAATCTGCTGTTTGCCTATATGATCTGCAGCTATTCACTGGAGGTGGCAACTCTTTGTTGTACTGACATTTACCACGACAATAGCTTCCACTGGGCACCTCAATTTTCTAATGCAGAAGTCATCTCACTTGTTTCTTTTATTAAGTCACTTTAGATGAATATTGTGATTTAAAATGTACAAATTATAACATAGTGATCCACGAGTGTCATAGATTATAGAGCAGAGACAAGCACAATAGATCTTCTTTAAGGTTAAACTGGTCCAGATTTCAGCTGCATAAAAATGAAATACTGATTCTCCATGTTTAATCCTGACTCTGGGACCCACAAGAGCCCGGTTTCTGAGGTCCTCAGAGTGTGAGATGGTTCACATGGCGCTAACATGTCGGAGATATACTTTTGTCAACTCTTTGTTAACAGTTTTTTTTTTTTTCGCAATAGGACAAACAGATATTTTACCAAGACCCAAGGAAGAGGGACATTTTTAATTGAACCATAACACATTTCACATAATTCTCCTTTTCATTATGAGCATTTGAGAAAACATCACCTGTTACCCCAAGAGGTGTAAAGAGTTTCAAATTCTGCCAGATTTCTGAAAGCAAATGAGATAATGGAGAAATTGCGCAATCCTTCCCATTTATCAAATAGGCCCATTAGCTGCAATCACACCATCAGGAAGCCCGCCCAAAAGACGGGATGTTGTATTGTTGTACAGGAACTATACAGAAACAAGTTCACCGCTGATAAAAGTGTGTTCTCTGGTTCATTTTGGTCACAGCTTCTTGTTTAGTTTATGTTCAATCGAAAAGTTGCTTCAGAACACAGTTTTTTATTTTGTTTTGTTTTTTCTAGACCTCTAGGAACTTTGAGTTAGGTTATTGAGGATAAACTTCCGAGGCTAAAATTATGCAAGAAAAAGGTAGGCTTATTACTTTATTATAATGGCACCTTAATTAGCCTTAATAATGACTGAACAAACACTTAATTCATAGTGAACTAGTGGTTTATAGTCAGACTTAACTATTCAACTATTCATAAACCCCAATTGGGGTTAGGAGTTAGGGTATATAAGGTAGCTACCAGCAAGTCCATTACATAGGCCTAAGCTTTAAGTAAACATGTTAAAAGGTTTAAAATGTTTATTAATAAATTAAATGTGTGTTGTTGCATTTAAGAAGTGACATGTAAAAGAAGAAGTACAAGCAAGTGCAGTTTCCAGTTCTTCTTCTTCTCTCTGTACTTAGGAGGGTGTGTTCCAAAGTATTAGCATTTAACACTGCTAACTTAATAAAGAGAGATCTAATTTTTGTACTAAGGATTTGACTGGGCAACACTGGACAGTGTTTTTGCTCAGGTTAACTTTTAAAATATATGTCCTGGAGTATGGGAGGGGCCAATAAAGGAGGAGCCACCTAAGTCTGCTCAAAGACTTTTTTTTGTGGGTGAATAAATGCATTTGGGTCTGCTCTGGACAAATTGTCTCAGCTCTGCTCTGTTCCTCGTCAAAACCGCTAAGATTGCTATCCAGGTTATTACAGGGTATTAGTTAAGTAATTACTAAGCCTGAGTCAAAGCCTGTACTTGTTCATTCTAGGGAGGTCAAAAGTATTTGTCACAATCAATACTAAAACTAGAATCGAAACTAGACACTCATTTGGCAAGGCAAGGGAAGTTTATTTGTTTAGCACGATTCGTACACAAAGTAATTCATAGTGTTTTACAGAATAAGAAATACATTAAAATCACAATACAACAAATCAAATCATAAATAATCACAAATAATCATCATAAAAAAAAAAGAAAAGTAGAATAAAACCCAGCTAAACAGAACCGTTTGGAGCCTGGATTTAAACATTGTCAAAGTAGAGGCCTGTCTCACATCTTCAGGAAGATTTTTCCAGGTTTTAACTGCATAAAACTGAAACACTGATTCCCCACGTTTAGTCCTGACTCTGGGCACCAGCAGGAGGCCGGTCCCAGAAGTCCTCAGAGTGTGAGATGGTTCATATGGCCCAGAGATGTACTTTGGTGCTTGACCATGGAGAGACTTGTTCACAAGCAGAGCAGCTTTAAAGTCTATTCTCTGAGCCACAGGAGCCAGTGCAGAGACCTGAGCACAGGACTTATGTGGGAAAAACAAGACAGGTTATTCCCACATAAGACAGAAGACACAGAAATGATCAGACAGAGCAACATCCACCACATTGACATTTGAAATATTTACTCCTTTCGTAATGTGAGCAGGTCCAGAGTGTGTCCTCTGTTGTGGGTGGGTTCGCTGACATGCTGAGTCAGACTAAAGGTTTCAAGGACAGAACTGAGCTCTTTAGCGTTTCTGACAAACACATTATTCACATACACATTAAAATCACCTGTAATGACTAAACCATCAAAGTCTGTGCATACGACTGAAAGCATCTCAGTAAAATTATCAATAAAACTCAGACAGTGCTGGGCAGGTTTGTATATGACTAAGTAGACTATGGAGGGTGATTGTTTTAGCTCCATTTTAAAGGAAACATCCTCAAAAGATGTAAACACTCCAAATAGCAACCTGTGATTAAATAAATTATCTCTGAAAAATGCACACACATACCTCCTCTCTTTTTTGTTTACTCGTGTTTCAGATTCAAATTTGAAGTTGGGTGGAGCTGATTCCACTAGAATTGCATTACCTGTGTTTGTGTTTAATCATGTTTCTCTTAACAAAAAAAAAAGTCGAGATTAAAAGAAGAAAAAAAAATTACTTAAAAATGATTTGTTATATAAAGATCTGACATTGAGCACAGCAAGTTTCAGATGAATTTCAGTAGGACTGGATGTTATTTTCTTACAGGGAATGTGAACTAAATGAAGGCCGAGGAGGTGGAGCAAGGGGGAGTTTAGGTGAGGGACCGGGTGATGGCCGAGGAGGCGGAGCAGGAGGGAACGTTGGTGAGGGACCAGGTGAGGGCCAAGGAGGTGGAGCAAAGTGGAGTGTGGTTAAAGGATGAGGCGAGGGCCAAGGGGGATAGCTCAGCGTGGTTGATGCCAGAAGTCTTGATTGCACTATATTAGGTGTGAGGGGAGCCATCCTAATTCCTGATCTGATGAGGCTTTCTAGATGGTTGGGAGGGGCCATGGGTGAAGGTGGGAAGGAAAAGGAGAGTGAGGAGTCCCTAGAGGGAGTAGATGGAGCAAACGGGACCCAGGGCTGGTCTGTGGGCAGGGGAGGTGATGGGGGTGCCTCTGGGATTGAAAACTCTGATGGGGCTGTCACAGACGGGTTCAAGGCTTGTGACAAGGGCCCTGAGGGAAGTGAAGTTGGAGATGAATCCTTCACTTGGGAAGGTGGTGGTGCTGCTGAATCCGTCGCTGGGGGAGATGGTTGTGGTGCTGGTAATGACTATTTTGCTGGGGGAGATGGATGTGGTGCTGGTGATGACTCTTTCGCTGGGGGAGGTGGTTGTGCTGCTGGTGATGACTCTTTCGCTGGGGGAGGCGGTTGTGGTAGTTGCGGTGCTGCTGGTAGTGCTGACACATTGGCTCGGTCTCTGGGTGGCACAGCAGGGATGCCTCTCTCATTCCTCTTTTTTCTCACTGGGCCATGACCCTGTCCAGGCCGGTGTCTCAGAGCGTGGAGGAGGTTATCTGTCAGCACTCTCACTCCACCTCTGCTCAGGTGTGGGCCATTTCCCTTGAAGAGGTCCTCTCATTTCCAGAATAGATCAAAGTAGTCTACTCAACATAGTGCAATCTGAAACAGCCGGGTAAATTTATTCATCTTGCTTCTGTCTATGCTAGGTAGAGGTTCACTGACGAATGTCTTAACCTCCACTTTATCAAGCTCCTTGAATAATTTAATGAAATCCCTTTTCAAGATTTCAGTCTGTTCCATTCTGGTGTTAACTGCATTTGAGCAGGTATTGATACTAAAAATCACATTCAAAGCACAGAAATTAACCTTTCTTGAATAGCTTTAAAATGATCTTGAGCTGTATCAGAACAAGCCTAAGACCATGAACCCACCTGGGCAACTGAGGGATTACTGAGAGATGGTAATATAAATGAAAGTGCTATGATTTAATGTTGAAAATCACATTCTATTGTCTAAGTGTCATTGTAGTATCAGAAACGCTGTTGAGTAAGAAGTCTATTCTTTGGTATCAAAATCGAGCTTGAAAATTTTTGTATAGTGACAACATTAGTTCATTATTAATTAACTCTTTCTTCATGCTTTCTCGTGGCTAATTAAAGTGTAGTTATAGCAAAGTGTTACAGAAAAATAAGAATACAGCTAAAATCTCATCAAACAATTTTAAACCATACATACCGGCTTGGTTTTTGTGTCATTTCTTCCAACGTAAAATAGTGTGATTGTAAAGTTTTTCTTTTTTGACAGCTGAGAACTGATAACGCTTTGTTCTGAGTACAAATCTGTCCAGCTGCTTGATGTAAAACAGATGCAGAAGCTAATTGGCACTAATTCATTCACATCGAGACTTTTTCATTTGTTACAGTTATTTCAGTTTACATTCAGTCTGTTTGAGTTTGTTTGTAGCTCTCACTTTTGGTGCTCGGGGTCAGCTGCTGGTACCTATCTCCCTTTCTATTTGTGTTTTTTACACCCATCCCAAAGGAGAAAGTACTGAGAACTTAACAAAATACAAGCTCCTCCATTTTGTCTTCTAAATACTAGTTAAATGTGTTACGCTCGACTGTCGTCTCTAAAGGGACCAGCCCTGGCATCATAGCTGGCATCCCTCACAGACCAGCACATTGACAAACCTCCAGCAGATGATATTGACTTTATAAATAGATGTTTTTGAAAAATAAAATTAGTGAGAGGCATCTGCCAAATGGAGCTGCGTGTACTTGGGCATTTCCAGTTTTATTCAGAATCTCTCGGCACTGTGTGTGTGTGTCTGAGTTGCAATGGTGGGCTGGTCTGACTATCAACATAGTCTATGACAAATATTTATCTCAAATATTCATATTCAAATATTCATCTCAAATGGATTGTGTGTTCTCTATGTAATAGACACTGGTGGGTAGACAGGTAGAAAGTTACTCAAGTAAAAGTATCACATGAAAAAACCTTCAGTAAATACTTAAATTAAAGTATTAAAGTACACAAGTGTTGTTAATTGTTATGTTATATGTAATAATACTGATCAAAAATTATACATATTTTGGTCAACAGCAAAAAAATAAATCAATTTCTTAATTTTATTATGAATTTTGTGTATTTATTTTTGTTTGCTCAAAACCAAAATTTATATTCAAAAACTTGCGCAAGATACTAAAAAAATCCACGGCACGATTATCATTCTTACAGCAAACTGGCACTTCAGTGACTCAAAAAAGTCCTTGTATGATCACAACATAATACAATATACATATAAGCAGGAAAGAGGTAGAAGAAGTACTTAATTCTGTGTCTTTAGTAAAAGTACAGTACAGAACAGTAAAAGTATCACATGAAAAAATCTACTCTAAAAAGTAATAGTACCCATTTGAATTTGTACTTAAAGAGTACAGCGTATTTCATGCATATTTTCAGATCTAATAACACTTCAAATATAGTGATTTTGATACAGATTTGTGCTGAATTTTGTTAAAGAGAAACAATTGAATCAATAGTTGTTTCAAGCTGTTTTTATTTGTATATTTTAGTTTGTTCAAATTATGAACTTACCCCAAACCTTTACAGCAGGTCTCAAACAATATCATATTAAAAAAGGATTTAACATTTTACTCCTGTTCAAAAATGTAGTGGGATAAAAAGTACTGATATGTTCTTCCATATTTAGGGAAGTAAAAGTAAAAAATATCCACTTTAAAATGTATTTAAGTACAGATACCGAAAATGTAAAACTAAGTACAGTACTTTACTACCTTTACTTTGTTACATTCCACCTCTACATGCAAGGTAATACAATAATACATAATATAATATAGATAATATTTCTAGTGCCGCTTTTACAGACACTGCCTCACTACATAATCTAAATCTAACCTCATTTACTGCACTGTGTTTACACCTAATGACTCCATTTGCAAATAAAACATATAAACCCTTGCTCCAATTATGGCCCAGACTGGCTATTAAACTCAGCGCAATGTAGGGCGAATGAGAAGCATTTATTTATACGGCTGATAAATAATATTGTTTAAATAATTGGTCACATCTCACTTGTTACGTAAGTGAATCGGCACTTCCACTGTATAGGACTTCACTGATGCTGGATGATAAACTGGAACCAAACAGACAAGATAATGCCCTTTAAAAGTAGTGACAGATTGAGGCCGCAGAGATCTATATAGCAATAGTGTGGATGTGTTTTTGCTCTCAGCTTTTAATTGGCCTCCTAAAGTTCAGAGTAGATCTCCTGCTGTGTGTCAAGCCTCCTCTTTTATTAGTGACTCTGGATGAATGTGTCCACGTCAGATGGATAGATGGGATTCAGCCATGACATTAGCAACCTGAGTGTAACATTATGAACATTAAGGTACAGTTTAGGGCATTTTTGGACAATGCCACACAGTGATTTAGCATCTTTTACATCCCTTTGCCACCACACACATGGAGTAATTGTGAAGTGCCTATTGGAAATCAGGTCTAAACCACATATTTAGATGGTTTTCTCCTATAAATGTTTAAATCTGAACTCGCATCAGGCTAAAACTATTCTTATATTTTGGTGCTACATTACACAATTCCTCTCCTATGTATTGGAATGTGCAAAAAAAGAAAAGAGAAACGACTGCAGTGAAAGAGTTAGATATTCAGCTTCAAACATACTCTGGCGCTGCACCAAAATATTAAAGATAACTGACAATTCACAAGTTAAATTATGATTAGAATTTAACTTAAGGTCAATAGGCATTTGTGTTGTAGAAATGAACTAGAACAGTGTTTCTCAAATGGTGGGGTGTATATGGTACATGGGCTCCTTCAGGTGGTACATGAATTCTTCTGCAATTCAAATATATGAAATAGATTCCGAACACACATTTGAGTTTAGAATCCAGGTTTTTGTCATCTGTAATCCTTATTCACAACTAATATAGCATTTATGATCTTGTTTTAGATCTTGTGTAGAATATAATCCTGTTTTAGATCTGGTTTAGATCTGGTGGGACTCATAAAGCCAGATATTTTCTTAGGTGGTGCCTTTTTCTTTAGGTGAAACATTTGAGAACCACTGAGCTAAAATGTATGTTCTGAGTTGTGTTATCATTTCAGGCAGTTTCAGTATAAAAATGCACATCCTTTACTCCTCTTTCTGCATGCCTGGCGCCGTGTTCAGAAGAGTTGGAAAAGCAAAACAGGAGCGCAACGCGTGAACGATGAAACGATCCCAACCCCAAACACAATCTTAGGAAAAAGTCCTGTTTCAAAGACCCCTCAAAGCTGCACAGCTCCTTCTCCCTCTGCTCTCTCTCTGTAAGTTTGGAGAGGGGCTGGTCCTGGGAGTGATGTCACCTCGATCCTGCACGAGCCCAGAGCAGCTCCGCGCATCACTCCGCACCGACATTTACTGTGGCTTTACGCACGGGGGGAGTGCGCATCCCCGACAGCACCAAGCGGATTGTGAGCTCTGATTATGGGCTTCATGGGAATACATCATGGGAACTTTTCATGGACTTGTTTTGAATCATCAGTACCTGGGGTGCTTTTTATCAGACGGAGACGTTATGCGTAATCCAACCCAATAATCCAGCGCGCAATCCACTGGCGAGGACAGGGGTAAAGAGAGAACGAACTGCCAAAATGACGCACATGGACACTTTGAAGACAGAATGGATTTGACACAAGTAACTGTGCTTCGTGAAAACGTGTCGAGCGAAGAGAACAGCACTGACGCACAGTTCTCCTTGCCGCACACGGAACTGGTGGCTGCGCTCATCATCCTGGTGGTCACCGCAATTATCCTGCTGACCATAGTGGGCAACGTTTTGGTGATTGTAGCGGTGCTCACCAGCCGGGCTCTCCGCGCGCCACAGAACCTGTTTCTAGTGTCTCTGGCTTCAGCTGATATCCTGGTGGCTACACTGGTCATCCCGTTTTCACTTGCCAATGAGGTCATGGGCTACTGGTACTTTGGAAGCACCTGGTGCGCATTTTACCTGGCGCTAGATGTGTTGTTTTGCACCTCATCAATTGTGCACTTGTGCGCCATAAGTTTGGATCGGTACTGGTCTGTCACAAAAGCGGTCAGCTACAACTTGAAGCGCACGCCAAAGCGCATCAAATCCATGATCGCGGTGGTTTGGCTCATTTCTGCGGTCATCTCCTTCCCTCCTCTCCTCATGACCAAACACGGTGAGCGCGAGTGCCTCCTCAATGATGAGACCTGGTACATCCTCTCCTCGTGCCTTGTGTCCTTCTTTGCCCCAGGGCTCATCATGATTCTGGTTTACTGTAAAATCTACAAAGTGGCAAAGCAGCGCTCCTCCACTGTGTTTGTGGCTAAAAACGGCCTGGAGAGACAACCTTCTCAGTCAGAGACATGTTTCGTTACAAATAAAGACCGTTTTGAAACTGAAAGTCCAAGCAGCCAAAGCTCTGGGAGTCATCAGCAGAGACGTGGGGAATTGGATGACATTGACCTGGAGGAGAGCTGCTCCCAGTCGGATACTAAACCACGCAGCAACCGCTTCACTAAACGGAGAAAGGTGGAGGGCGCGAACTGCTGCCCTCCACAGAACTGCCGCCTGTCGTGGGCATCATCCCGGGCCGTACAGATGCACCCGGAGCAACAGAAGAACCCCAGCGCGAGGCAGCAACTGGCGGCTGCAAACAAGACCAAAGTGGCCCAGATGCGGGAGAAACGCTTCACCTTCGTCCTGGCTGTGGTCATGGGGGTCTTTGTTTTGTGCTGGTTCCCTTTTTTCTTCACTTACAGCCTGCATGCAATCTGCAGAGACAGCTGCTACATACCTGGCGCACTTTTCAACCTCTTCTTTTGGATTGGCTACTGCAACAGCTCCGTGAACCCAATCATATACACAATTTTTAACAGGGATTTTAGGAAAGCCTTCAAGAAAATTATCTGCAGAACTAAACGCACATAAATAAGTGAGAGCAAAAATAGGTCACAACACAAGACAAGTCTGGAGCGCTTGTCACATCATAATCCAGGGAGTGTGTATCACATCAGCTCATCCTCCGTGACGTCCCCGTTCCTAAACCATTTAAATGTATCTGTAATATAACCAATCAAGTGTTGTACAGATCTAAATGTTTAAATGAATAAACGTGCAGGTGAGTACGAGTGGGAAATGTTTCTATTTTACGCACCAAAGTGTCTTACTCTCAAATAACACTCATAGGCCTATTTCACGTTCCTGTAACTCTGCAAATGGATGCGAAACTAGCCTTAACTAGACCTGGAGCTTGCACTTGGAAATAACTGTGAATCGCTTTGAACATGTCTGTAGTGAAAGATGCACTGTCACTAAGAGCATATTTGGTTCACATGGTGTGTATCCAATCTGTTCGACAGACCTCAACAAGCAGAGAACCAAATCAGGATGCAGCACTGGACAAAAAATTCAACTGTGCATATATACATGTATAAGATATTCTAATAAATAACTTAAGGATTTGTTGAGGCTAAAATATGGCCATTTATTTTCAACATTAAAATGATGTACATGGTTCAGGTCCTGATTCATGAGAAACAGTATTAGCTATGAACCAAATTTTTGCTGCTTGAATCATCAGACCTGGTTTAGTCCTGATTTTGTCTAGATTTAGTCCACAGAAATTGGGCAAGACCTTGTTATTTCTATAAAAAATTAAAAAAATAAAAAACTTTAATAGATAATTTTTTCAAACAAAGGTTTAGTTTGTTTTCATATCTGACAGTTTCAACTGCTCACTAGTGGTTTTCCTCAGTGGTCATGTGTCCTCAGTTGATTTAAACAGGTTTTGGTGCTGTCTTCTTACAAGTGGAGGCAGGACAGCGCCATCTGCAGTACGACTTCTTCAGGACAGTACCCCAGGTGTGTGAGAGTAAAAGGCCCTCTTGTCCCAGTTTAAAGTCTCGTGGGCACGTTTCTGTATATTTCTTGCTTCCTTAATCCAGCTACATTGTTTATTTGGTTCTGTCCCAATGATGTTCACTCTCAGTCCATAACGTGATTCTCTCTGATGGTCAGAAATGGCCAGTTTGAGTTGCTGCTGTTCCGCTTTGTATTTTGTTGCTTGTGTGCGCATCTTTGCTGTTTCCATGATGAAGACCACTAGTGAGTAATTCAAACTGTCAGGTATGAAAACAAACTAAACCTTGGTCTGAAAAAAAAAATTCTATTAAAATAAACTGTCAGAAGATCAGAATGGACTCCTCAATGGACTAAGACCCGGTTAAATTATTTAAAGCCAACTATTTTTGATGTACTTAATGTGAAAAGTTTGAGAATTACTTAGACATATGACCAACTCAAGGACAAAATTGACTGCAAACTATTATTTTCAGCATTAGAGTACCTTTAAGAGCAAACTCGTGCTGGAATCTGGATCAGCGCAGTCTCGGTTATCAGTTAACTTACATAAGACCATAATCTCACCCCCTCCGCTCTCAGTACTAGCTCACCACAGAACAATGTCCAGGCCCCGCTGTGTCTGCAACATCTATGGGATATCAGGCAGATGTTTGATTTCAATTTATACCTCACAATACGGCGCGTGTCGTTTGGTGCATTCCAGATATTGCCTTCATTCCTTCTTTCAGTTTATCATGTATATTTTGCGACATAGTGTGAAATTGCTACTGTCCAACTGCCTTTTTTCAAAACGCTATTTCTCTTTACTATTATTGCTCCTCTTGCATGTTATCTTCCACAGACATAATATCAAATAGCCAGACCTCACAAATCCTCTGTTTTCTGTTTTGAGTGGGGCAGGCTCTGTTATTATAGGCGACATCTTTTGAATTATGAAACTGAAACATGATAGTTGTGGCTCAAAGTTTAGAACATCCTGATTACAACACATTAACTAATTATTTTTTTGTCTGTGTCACTTATCTCCACCTGCTTGTCTCCATGGCAATGTTGTTCCTTTGGCTATATCCTTCCTCAGTATGACGTAAAACTCATGTGTTTCCGTACAATGTTTCAAAGTATGTATTTTAACTTTCTATTTAGATGAACCTCCAGAATTTTACACTGTGTCGCTTTAATCACAAGCAAATTCATGACCATATTTACAAAAACAAATCATGTAGTTTCACGGAAGAGAAGAAAACAACTCAATGTTATGATGAAGTGTTTCCTACAGGATGTATCAGACAGAAAACATACATGGAATGCCAAATATTTAGTACTATGGACCCTCTTGAGAAATGTCCATGTAGCTGTCCCGCTCCATGTTATCCGATTGTCTGTTTATGCATCTGCTTGGGATAAATGCAGTATTTATATCCTTTCAGGAATGTCTCACTCCTACTGCTCCTCACTGGAAACCGGCCAAAGATTATCACCTTTTTTACATGAAAGCTGTCATCTTAAAAGGACTCTCCAACCCAAAAAGTTGAGAAGGGATAGTGCAAGAGAGAGAGAGAGAGGGAGAGAGAGAGAGAGAAGGTGGATGCAGATTTTTTATTTCACATCAATTTATGCAAGAGCTGAATAAAAAGTGTAGCTGTGGAGAGGAGCCTCTTGAAAATATCTGAAATCCATCTCACAAATGAAATCCTCTGCAGTCGTATTTCAAACAGTGTATATGACTTGATTTTTTGGAAAAGTTTGAGTTGTGCTGCCAAGGAAAAGCACTAGACAGATTTATGAACAAAGAATGTATCAAGGTTTATGCAAAAAAAGACAAATTATGAAAAGTCAAAACAAGAAACAGTCGTAGATGAAATACTTCAAACAAGGCACTATCTTATATACTGCAATGGCAAAGAACCAGGTTAAAGACCTGACACAGTGGTGAAATGTAACAGTAGTAAAGTACTATATTTAAGTACAAATTTTAGGTTTCTGCAATTTATTTAAGTAAACCTGGAAGCGGACACTTTTTACTTTGACTTCACTACACTGAGAGCAGATATCTGTACTTTATATTCCACTACACGCACTTTTAACTGGACTGAAAAGTAAAAGTATTTTTAATTATTGTTTGAGACCTGCTAAAAAGGCTGAGTTTTTTATTTATTTATTTATTTTTTAACAGGTTTGTAGTTTGAGCAAAGAAAAATATAAAAATAAAAACAGCTAGAAAAATGCCTTAATCTGTTTTTTTTTCTTTTGAATAAAATTCAGCACTAATCTTTATCAAAATAATTTGACTATAACTATTTGAAGCTTTATAAGACTTTAAAATCTTTGCGAAACACTTTTTACTCTTTAACTACATTTTTAAACAGGTAATACTTTTATTTAAGTCGAATATTTCATGTGATACTTTTACTTTCTGTTTCGTTTTTGCTTCAGTATCTGTACTTTTACTTAAGTAACAAAGTTGAGTACTTCATTCACCACTGGCTAGACATTTGTTGGAACATCTCAATCAGTACATTAACAAACTGTATGTTATTTACTGGTCATTTCTCCTGATTATGATATAGTCATAAAACAACCTGATTACAATCTAACAAAACCGGCAACTCCCCTGGTAAATCGTTCCTCCCGATTCAATTATGTTTCTAATCAGCCGCTCGGTTGCAGAAGAATGGCTCACAATGCTTTTAATTAGCTCAAGAGTCTCTGTTACTTCTGAATCAGATGTAATGTGTCACGTCAGACCCACGTGATGCTCTGGTAGCTTTTGTGTCAAAGGACCAAGACTCTGGAAAAATGTCTTCACGTGACACTAAGAAAATGAATTAGCTACATTATGGACTTATGCAGGCCACTAAGAGATCTGGATACATTTTTATGGGTTTCAGCTTCCTGTTTATAGCCCATGAGCACTCTACACCATTCAAAAGATATGTCATGGCAACGTTGCTAAAGTTTCATCACTCTGAAACCCATAGATGCAAGGTTTACGAAGGGCATCTGGTGTAAAACATATGTTCAATCATTATGCATTATAGAGAGAGTAAACCAATGCTGTGTAACACTGTCTGACAATAACCAGAAATATTTTAAGTAGCAAACATAAGATCCCACATATTAGCTCAAAAACAAGATTATGTCATGGTGTTTTGAAAGCATCAAATGGACCGGAACAGAACCTATATATAAAACTAATGAAGCTATATAAGTAAATAACACTTAGGACGTGATTTGCTTTAAAGGCTGCTAAACGTAAAATCACAAAAGAAATACAGGAGAAAGATGTCTTTGGTATTTATACCTTAAATTTCTTTCTAGTAACATTTTGAACTGCAAGGTTATGTCTGTTCTTTACAAACCCAGAGAATCGTTTGACAAAATAAATTTCCAGGTATTTCAAAGTGTTGTAAGTGCATTAGGTCTGAGTTTGCTGTCAGTGCTGCTTAGGGCAAGGGGCTATTCCCTGAAATAAAGGCTGATGTGGTTATTAATGTTCCACAATGGCCCTCTTAGTAGCACAAGATGAAGTGAGCAGTTTCTTATTGTGGTCTGGCCCGTTACCTTGTTGTCAGGCACAACGCAGCAACAACGGGTAATTGCTTTTTTCAATTGCCCCTAACAAGATAAAGGTGGTTTATGTGGCAACCTTCAATTCCAATAAAAATGTGGATGCGTGTTGAGAATTGGTCCAAATCAGGCACGGTAGAACTCAGTGTGTTTGGCTCATCTTCTGATGTTTTGTTGCATTCACACATGTTTAACACACTGTATATTTAGGCTGCGTTCTTCTCTCAAACAGAAAACACTCTGTTCCACCTTGTGATGTCATGCTGTAATACATGAAGCGCTCCTCTGTGTTTTTAAACTCCACACACCTTCACTAGAACCATTTCAGCCTTGGAATTGCCACTCTTTACTGAACAAAAGGTAAAAGGTACTACTAAATGACATCATAAGGTGGAACAGAGCATTTTGAGCTTTGGAGATGTAGACAGACTAATAAACCAGGATTATTCAAACATGTGTGAATGAAACAAAACACAACTCCAGGTATGTTTTTGAGGAGTTAACAGCATTAAAACATGGTTAAAAACTCACAAAGGTAAAGTTTAAGATATGATTTTGTTCAACGCTATTGGCTATTGTGTTTGTGCTTGCATCATGGGAACCAGAGAAAACTTAAAGCTGACAGTTAGATAACTAGCCTTGGTCTTGTGTGCATCTGTGCATGAAAATGAGCTAAAGGATTCTCCCCTCCACACTGCCCCATAGCCACACAATGAATCTGCTCAATACTGCTCAATGAATCGTGCATGCTTTTCTGGCATTTAATTATGTCTAAATTAATGGCCAAGCAAGGTTTGAAAAAATCTTCAGTATAATTATTGAATCTATAGCGCGCAGGGTCAGACGTTTGGTATTTGTGATGAAAGATTATTTTTCACACTTTAATACTGACCAGACTTTGTGAAGATGTCTGGGTCGTTCAGCTCACCAAAGGTCAAATATGGCTTTTCTCTGGCCTTTGAGTAGAGTCAAAGCACCTGTCTAATTCTGATGCATATTTAATCTTCTGTACAGGTGCTCAGAAGAGGAATGGAGGAGGCAACGTGCAGGTTTTCAAAAGGAGTAAGCAAATTAGAATACGAAAAACAACATGCAAATACTTTCAGTTTGACTAGAACACACTGTTCCGTCATTAATGGTTTATAACAACACATGAGAATTTGGACTAAACTGGAACTAAAATTGAGAATAAACTTGGACAAGGGTTTGGAGAAGCTCAGTTGCTAGAGTTTTTGTCCATTGACCTGAAGATTGGAGGTTCGAATCCCGCTCTCAACATAAACATCATTAGTTGAACGGTCAGATCCACTGATTCACAGGTTGGAGGTGCGATTCCAGCTCCCACAGATGAATGCTTCCATCGGCTTCTTGAGCAAGACACTTCCTCCCTCTCCCTGTTGTCTACGTGTACTTGATGTAAAGTGCTTTGAGTGCTTCGAACGTGCAAAAATGCTATATAAAAACCAGGAAAAATGTGAACACAGTCTCAGCATACCAAATCAACTGGAATGCTGTGGTTCCAACTCCTATTATTACTGCTGGCTAGTCTTACTGTTCAATAAACTAGATGGTAAACACTATTATTTGAACTCAATATTGTTGGTAATATTTCGTTGTGGTATTTTTGTTCGTTGATGACGTGATATGGTTTGCGATGGCTTACAGGAAAAAAGGGTTGGGATCCACTGGCATAGAGGACGTCTAACCCAGAAGGTGGTTTGATCCCGAGTCCAGACAATATACTGTTGTGGTGTCCTTGGGCAACTCACTACGCCCACTTAACCTTGGTGGATGGTGGCGGTCTTGGTAGCAGCAGCCTTAGTGTTATTACATAGAATAACATATAACACACTTTATACCTTATTTAGCCTTAGTAGAGCAAATGGCTTAATTCATGATGAACATTTAGTTTATTAACAATGGGGTATTTCTTAACTCCTTCATTTTTGAACAATATCTAGTCTTACTGTTCAATAAATTAGATGGAAAAATAATACTATTTTGAACCGGATATAACATTTTTGTAAGTTTAGTAAGTTGACATGTGAGCTGCAGAAGGTCCAATAATGAACATATGCATGACACATTATGAATATTAACTACATAAGAGTTCCATGGTGTTATTTATTCATTGCAGCTCATGGTTTATTTACAACATGATTAATTTAGAAAAGGATTAGTATGGTTGTTATGTCAGTGGACTTCAGTATTGTTCTATTGTACTGTTTTCTTATTGCTGGGTTTCAGATGATATTACAATAGACCATAAGACAATGATATAAAGAGTGCCCATAAAGTTTTTCTACAATTTTAAAATTTAGTTACAAAGGCAATTGATAATATATTTTAATTCGATTTGTTCTATTGTAAAAGTTTTTCATCACACTGCATTTTTTTATGTCAGGCATGTTCATTAAAGAGGCATCCTTTTGAATAAACCCCTAAGAAAAGGCTGTTCCTCAAGAGAAGGCACAGTGTGTGTCATGGTTTATTGAGACAAAATCGGATATGCAGACTCGACGAAACTACAGAACAAAGTATGGAAGAGATCCCCCATCACGTCTGCCAGTTCGTACATGGCACAAGAAATGTACGAGAGGGACAGTGTTTCACAGGAAAAGAAGTGGGCGAGCAAGAACATCTGAGGATAACATCGATCGTGTAAGAGAGGGGTATTAAATGAGGTGAAAAACTTTGGAAACCCCTGAGTACAATAGAAAAGTCTGACTAATAAATCTTATCAACTGCTTTTGTAATAAATGTGTTTAATTGTAAAGAGACTTAAAGGACACCATACAATACAGATAGGGGAGAAGCTTAAATTTATACTGTTAAAATGCAGACTTTTGTTGAAATACAGCGAGATCTTGGGTCTAGTTACTAATAGAAATGATCAGGTTCAGTATTTGTGCATTTCCATTTTGGATATTTCATTCAAAGTACAATGTTATCAATAGGAAAAACTGGCTAGAAACTGAAAACTATCAATTACTTTTCAAAATATGTCTCAAAATCCTACATGTAAACAAATGAGGGCGATAGTAAGTATAAGTACACATGAGGGTTTTTTTTTTTTTATAGATGCACACAGCTCCTCACTCAGAGTGAAAAAAGGGGTGTTAAAATGTTTTATTTTCAGACAAAATCATAATTACTGCTTTAAAAGTCCAGCACATGGCTTGGTTTTCACACTGTGGTTTAATCGTTACAACAACACCTGTTCTAAGAAGATATCGCCACAAATAATATAATGAGAAAGCAGCTCACTGGGTCCAAACACACAATCTTGCTATATTTATTTGGGGTTTTTTTGGGGTTTTTTATGTATAGGCTAGTTCATGAACCCTAATAGATATGTGAATTTGTGTTGAAGCTTTTCAGTCGGCCTTATCTCACAATCATGTAAACCCATTTGTGTTTAGAATTCAAATTCTACATGTTGTAATTATATTATCCTATTAGCCTATCTTTGGCCTTTATAGAAAATCAGATCAAAATCTGATCGTGTTTGCCCTATTCCACTTACAAACATACAAACCAAATACAAAACTCAATTTTATTTTTATTTTTTTTCCTTTCGGCAAAAACAACCTTATTCAGAAGCTGTAGAGGACTGTTTTAGAATTCCCACATGGATTTTGTTTTTTGCTTTCTGATGTAGACATTTTACATTCAAATCCATACTTCCTTATTATTCACCCGCCTTCGCTCAGCTGTGCATACAGAGGCTCTCGTGTCTGATTGACCACGATACAATAGAAACAAACCCAACTGAGTACACGGCTCGCTCGGTAGGATGCAACAGAAGTGGGAAATTGCCGTGTCTATAATGTGATTCCTCAGAGCCGTGCTAGTGGACGCTCTGTTTGTCCTTTCAGATCAGTGAGAGTTTTATGCAGCACATTTCACAGCCTGAGCATGCTCCAGTACTTGAGATTACATCTGCTTTTGTCCCTGGCTCTAGCCTTTCCCTCACAAAGTAACAATAGGGTTTATTTTCATGTGTATTTTTCTCACTATAATAGGGACCGAAAGCCTATTTTTCAAAGAATTCTTGCAGACTTTAATTACTTTCTGAGTATATTTATTTCAGATGTAAGGGGGAAATGATATTGATATGATACAATATGTTTGTTGCTTGGTGGTGTGATAGGGTCTGCGATGGTTTAGAGGAAAAAAAGGCTAGAAACCAGGATCTCAGGTCCAGGCAGTATACTGCCGTGGTGTCTTTGAGCAACTCACTTCACTCACTAGCCTTTGTGAATAGTTGTAGTCTTGGTAGTAGTAGCCTCAGTGCCATTACACAAAACATCATGTAACACACTTTGAACCCTAGTTAGCTTAAATAAAGCACATGTATTAATCCATAATGAACAAATATGGTTCAAGCCATATGGTTCAGGCTTAGTAACTACTTTACTAAAACTCTAACTCCTAAACCTAATCCAATATCAGAAGTTACTAAGCCTGAATGGGCATTTAAATATTCATTTAAAGTGACTTAATAAAAGAAACTTGCTCACTGACTTCCATGTTAGAAAACTGCGCTTCGAGTGGGAGCTGACGTTGCCGTAAATGTCATCACAGCAAAGACTGGCACCTCCGATGAATAGCTGCAGATCACACTAGAGCAGCTGATTTTTTTTTCATTTGTACCAAAATGACCACGTGACACTGCTGCATCCTACAAGATAAAGAAAATAAAATTGGAGAACCGTATGTCCGTATGCCTGTGGCTGTAAAAATGGGAAATGGCAATATGGCGTCTTGAAAATGCTCAAACATGCATAATTCACTTTAAATACAACTGTGAGAGGGTAAAGAGAAGAGGAAACAATTGTAACATGGTTAAAAGGTCTGAAAAGTTAATTTGGCAGAATAGGTCTGCTTTAACGTTTATTAAAGCTGTAAATGTGTAGTTATATGAAGTGTTAAGGAAATGTATAAATGTCACTCATGTTTTTACTTAGTTCACTTTCAGATTTTGAATCCACTCACAGGGAACTACTACAACATTTGAGTTCTGGTAAGTAACATTTGTAAGGACCCTATAATCCAAGGCTAGAACAAAACTAAAATCCCATTTACACATTACGCAAGTTCAGCTCTTCTGAAGTAGCTCCTCTCACTGACGATGATAGTGATATAACACTCACGCCCTGGTTGCTTTAATGCACCATATTTTTAGTCACTTCCATCTACCATCTGTAAATACATCTAACCCTCACCTTCACAGTCTGCACAATTCTCACCACTCCATTGACCTGCTCTTAATGCATAGAAGGAGGTACATAACACAAACAGCTTTTTGTATCAAGACCTTCTATGCTGAAGCTCAAAAATGTCTAAAAATATAGTATGACATTATAACCATAAATCTTATATTTTAAGCTGAGACTGCAGATGTCGTTATAACGTCTGTCACTCCACGATTTCTCCATCTGGGTTATTCAAAATGGAAGGCATACTTGTAATTACAAAGTTTAAAAGTTTAAATAGAATAGTCATATATTTTCTTTGGGGCTGCGGCAGTTTCAATAGACTCTTAAAAACGCTGACTGCATGAAGAAAAGGCTGCGCTCTTCAAATGTGAGATTTTGAAGGCACATAAGTTCAGGATACACACTAGATCTGCTCCTAACCTACATTCCCATTTCATGTTGAACACGTTTTAAAAATAGCGCATGTAGAAACTGACAAAAGTTCACCTTCCTACAAGTTCAGCCTTGAGCATGTTTTTGTTCTGGAGCTTTTTGAACATCGAGCAACACATCTTGTTTCTCATTTCAGAATCCTTCATTTAGATCTATAGTCAGTAAGTGAGGTACCTGGTGTTGCACTAAAGAGGCATTTAAGGATATGGGGGGTGGGGCCATGATTGTGATTGACAGGTGTAATTAATCACAGCCAAAAGCACAAACACAAAACAAGTGGGTCAATATTCACCCGTGAGACTTCATATACATTGCCAAGCAGATGCATGCTGGCTGTTACTCTGCAAAATAAAACGTGAAAAGCACGAAAAAAATAAGTAAAAGTTTTTCGAAGTGTGTCTGGAACATCTCCTAAGACCGAGCCTAATTTTATATGAAGTTTATGGCCTAATAAAGGAACAAATGGCAAATGACTTTGTCTCTGTGACTCAAAACATCCAACAACTAAAATCTCTAAAGACTCCAGGTCTCAGTGCTTAAGTTCATAGGTATTTGCTCATGATTACATTATCTTAGGATGTGGGATGATACTGAGTCCAACAGAAAAATACAATTTAGACATATATTTGTGTTTGTTCATGGTTTCATTTTGTTGAATTATTTTATATTCAACTTAAGAGATCAGTGAATCGTGCACATACCAGTTTAAATTTTTCTGTACCAGACAAAGAAATCTTGTGGAATTTTCAATTTTTAGGATCTTACACAGAAAATGATGCCCCATCCCTGGAGGTAAATGCTCTTAGTGATCAGAATCAAAATCACTATCTCACAATATCAGCAAGTCAAAGATCTTATAGTTTTTTCTTTGTGGTGCGCTGTGTAGCCTGACTGTTCTGGTGGAGGGGGCACTATCTGCTTGTCTCCATGGTGATATTATTGCTTTACTTAGAATGTTTCAAAATAATAATTTAATTGGAGGTGTTTTATTGTTCAAAATAAGGTGGGGGCTGGTTGCACCACCTGCTTCTGTCAGTGGAGATACAGATGCTTAATCTTATATTGTATTACAAAACATTTTAGTTAAAACATGGCAAATGGCAGATGCTCCAACAGAACAGTTCAATTGGATGAACTTTAGATGATGTGATTTCTAATTATGTTGAAATGATTATTGAATTAGCTAAGCACAAATACTACCAGATGCTGAGACAGGAAGTTGAAGCGGTTGTGGGAATGAACATAAGGCTTTAGCCTGACCTTGACCCCAGAGAGTCTCTGAGCAGGATGACCACATCAAATCCTGCAGCTCTCTTTTATAGCAGCCTCCTCCTCCTGTGCCGGGTCAGTCCAATACCTGACACATCAGCGGCTGCAGAAAACTCGGGGTCTTCTGGTCATTTGGTGGGCTCAACCTGCCCACCAGCATCCACGCTTCCAGGAAGAAAGCTTCTGTTTTTGCATCCCCTGTCTCACTTCCTGAGTCCAGACTATTTTGGACCCCACAGCTATAGGCCCTGTGGTTACCAATCCCCGATACAGCCAACGAGCAGGGCCATCAAAGTGCGGCTACGCAACGCCCGCCAGAAATCCAACAATTTTCACTGACAACAGGAAGCCATAAATCAAAGAGACAGCTGATTGAAAGTGAAGGGTGAGGATGAGCAGCTGTGTGAGAGATAGTGGCCCCTTCACTGTAATGGTGAGGTCTAGTCCAAAAGGCAGAAGAGAGGGGAATGCATGGTGGAGTTTGAGCTGATGACACCCAAGGGAGCATGTCCCATATAAACTGGAAGAAGGCCAAATAAACTCATGTGTGTTTGAATAACCTCTGACTCAACCACAACTTGTCTTTTTAGGATGACGAGCACAGCGGCTATGCTCACTAAAATGACAATGTTAACATATTTAGGTAACACTTTGTAATAGCTACACTATTTACAGCCTAGTAAAGCACACAGAAAGTCAAATGAACTATAGTTTATAACGCTTCAGGCTACTATTACTTAATGAGCTGCTTAATAGGGTTATGAGTTAAAAGGTTTGTGTATTATTCATAAGCCTGGTCATTTGAAATAATTTGTCCATTATGTATTAGGTCTTTGTTTATGCTTTATTATGGGTACTTAATGTGTAGTTGTTATAAAACCCTTTTTTGTCTAGTGCTATCATCATCAATAATGAATGAACTGATACTAAGGAAAAAGCTTAATACTTAAAACCAATGCTGTATCACAATGAAAGAGTATAGGAATCACTGATGTACTGTTGAACTCCTGGTAGTTCAGAATTTAGTCACAATTTTGATGTGGTCTATGTGCAAGTGTGAAGGCACCGTTAGTTTAAATTATATGTGGTTTTTCACATCTAAGGCAGAACAGCACCTTGAGGCTGAGTTTTGTAAATAATGTTTTCTGCTCTCCATGCTTACACTTCACTATCAGAGCAATAAATGTTTAAATTGTAATCAGTAATCAGCATCACTCAATGCCCTATTTTTTCTTTTAAGTTGGGCAGAAATACTTCACCGTGAACACTTTGATCAAACAGGGGCTTGTTTTTCTCACATCCGAGCCTTTCTGAGTCTCTCTGAAGAAGCAACTATTATTGGAATCTCCCCTTTGACCCCGGTTTTACCTTCATCAAGATGAGTCTCTGCTTTTTTTACATAGGAAATACAGAAACTCTATGTGTGCATGGAATGAGATAAAACTCCTCCTTTAGTACATTTTCTTTGAGCGGCCGTCGGTGTTTCTCATGAGAAGCTGGCGATCAGTCTTGAGGGCTGGGCAGACAGCACATCATTCTTCTAGACTCAAGCTTCGCAGGGAGGATGAGAATGAAACATGACCCTGCACTGAACTTATACAACATGAAATAGAGTGATAAGACACCAAATGACTTCTACAATATATCATCTTTAGCATTTTAAGTGAAACTGTGGAACCATTTTATAATAACAACCTTTAATTAAGCTTGCACAAAACTTCACAACAAACAGCTGAGTGATTCCGGCTTAGTAAATATGTCATTAAGAGGTTAAGATATGGAGTCTTTGTTCATAATTTATGAAGGCTAAAAGTGGAACTATTATAACGTTTTACCATAAACGTGGATCCAATTAAGATGGATTTTGAAATGATCTGAAAGGCAACTCTTCTTCCAAATCTGCTTTCAATTTTTCAATTAGTTTTTCCTTTCAGGATTAGGTTTGTATCTCAAAACTCTACTAACAGCTTCATTAAATATATAACAAAGAGAAAACTACATTTTTACATCCATAACTTTTGCATAGTCCTGTAGCTGCAGCTGGTCTTCTTGAATAAAAAGAAGCAAAAATATAGACATTGTATGACGAATACAGAATATTTTTAAGAAAAAAAAGCATGGGTCAAAAGTTATGTGGTAATCCTCATATCAAACTCTAGTCCACGCTCTCCCACTGCCAGGCTATTTCTTGTTTTCAAAATGGGCCAAGCCTAGTGGGTCTGCCTTTAGTCTAAAAAAATAGACTTCAGAAGATCTGCTGTGAACCAGAACTGGGGCACAGCTTGTGGTTTAGACATTGCTATCTGTTGTTTCCAGGGACTGTTGTGATCTACCTGCCCACTAGAGGTCAGTACTGAGTTTCCACCTGTGCACTATTCTCGTCATATCGTTTCAACAGATAAAGGTACAAGAAAAGATGTGAGCTTATGTTATTGTACGAGGCTACATGACATTGTTGACTTCATCATTACTGAGTGTATTTTAACAATGCCTCATGGGTTTCAAATTCCTGTTTATAGGCAATATTTTGAGGACTTTTGAAGATAGGATATGGTCAGAAATATTTTGTGCTATGACTGAAAAAAATATAGTATGAATAGTCCCAAAAATAATGTTTCACGTAAGTCCTGTGTTAATGACATGAACATCTTGCTTGTGACATTAGCTGATTTGGGTATTTTTACCACAATCTTGCAAAGTCCCGCTGAGGTCCTTGGTCCACTTTTGGTCATGATCCATTTTATAATTAACCCAGAGTTATCATTTCTGACAGTTGGAGCTCCACTGTTCAATCAAGATAATGGTCTCCATGGAAACGATCCAGTCAGCATGCTGCATCCACAGATGTACAAATCAGGTTCAGATAATACTGTGACAAGAGAATAATCAGGTAGCCTAATAAATATTTGGTCAAAAGTTTGTCTCATTTTCAGAACTTTTTCACAGTGACCACCCAGGGCTTAGGCTAAATGATAATAATCAAATAGCTTATTATTATAAAGAAGCCTAGCATATATTGTCTATGAAAAGCATGTATGAGCTTTAGTCTTTGTCCAGAGCTTCATAAGGGCCATTGCAAAGGCACCATTGGACTTGGATTCTTCAAAATATATGCCTCTTGTGCCTGAATAGGTTGGTGCTGGTATTAATCCAGCCTTCACTTCAAAATGTCACTGTCTTATTTCTGACATAACAGGTCGATCTGTCCAAACTTGTGACTGGTTTAAGTGCACCGGCTTGTCAAGCTGTAGTTACCATGTAGCCTAAGAATAGGCAGTCAACAATTTAAACACAGATATTGCTCTACAAAATGTTGAAGGTTTGTTCATCAATACCTTTCACCTTGACCCATTATACATACTGAAAACATCCTACAAATAACCCCTTTGATTCAGATAAGCCAATTATAAAAACCTTTTTAAATATGTGCTATTTTTTTCTCTTTTTTTCCCTTTTGATGACAAAATCCTTGACATGATCAGAGGATGATTCTCATCTCTCAGTTAATTAACATACAAGCCTGCCCTTGAGTTTTACAAAAGTCCGTGAAAAAAGACCACATATTGGCTAGTGTTAACAATGAAGATGCAGCTATCTCTGCACAGAGGCAGACTTTCTGTGTTCAATATTTAAATGCACAGCTCCCAGGAGGACTGGAGATGATGAGTACGACATGGTAAGATCAACATTTCAAAAAAGTTCTGAGCCCAAGAGAATATGGCTTCAGTTCTTCTTTTTAACATTCAAGGTAGAAATTTGGCTTTGACCCAGAGCAATTTTTCACAGAAGTATACCACCTATTTATCTCTGAGATTGGTGAAAACTTGACAAACTTGGTAAAAAGTTGAGCCAGCTGGTCATTTTTAAGGACGTAGTTGAACACATCCATAACCACAGAATTCACAATGGGGGCCACACACATCAATTTCACTGCACAGAGAATAGTTCCTTTAATCTGCCTCAGAGCTGATAAGTCCACTCAGTAAGGGATTGCCTTCTAACCTCTGAGTCAGGCCTCTAAACCACCCTTGATTTTGACAGGAAGGGCATCTGGCATATAGTACATCATTTGGCAACACCACAAAACAAGGATGTAGCTGAACATGAAAAAGAGCCATCCTTGGCTCTTCAGTGACAGAGGGCTGTTGTTGCACAGTGGAGCTTAACTGTTTCAGTAGAGGCTAAAATATTGAGTGAGTGGGGAGCTTCTTTACCGTGAAGGAGCGCAGCAGTGTGGAGGGGGGCTGTGTGCTCTGATTAACAAACAGATGGAGTTTGTGTGGACATATAGAGAAGAGACAAACACAGAGGTATACACATGATGAGCTGTATTTAGGACAACCTCAGAATGACATTTATAGGTTTTAAGTTGAATGAAAAATGTGTACTATTACATAACAAGGATATTTAAGGATTAAAGTTTTTACAAAGCTCTATCACTTAAAAAAAAATGCAGGTGCATAAGTAATAGGATGTGAAAAGCACGGTAACTATGGTAACTCGTGTAAATATGGTAAATAGCAATTACTCATGGAAACAGAACACATCTGTCATTATAATTCATATTGATATGAATAATACTATAACACCTAACCCTGAGAAGAACACCGTAAATTCCAAAGCAGAATGTTTCATTATATAAATCATATAAAAACAACCCTGCAAAATGCATTTATCCATCACTACCCAGTTAGCATGCTATTCCTCTATAAGTGAGTACAACCCTTACTAATTCAAGTTTTTCAACTGTGTTTCTCAGAGGAATTAAAGCATAAGTTCAGTATTTTTTGTGATAATTATTGTAAGGAGAAACATCACATTTTAATAATGATTAAAACTATTCATTAAAGTTGTGAAATATATTGTTTTCATACACACAATCTATAGTAGATTACCATTGTGTAGTCTAACGTGTGCTGGGGCGACAGTAGCTCAGCTGGTGTTTGTCCACTGATCTGAAGGTTGGCTGTGTGATTCTAGCTCACACAGATGAACGTTGTCTCCTTGGGCAAGATGCTTAACCCACCTCACCCCAGTGTCTGCGTACACTGGTGTATGAATGTGTGTGTGAATGGGTGACTGGTTCCTTGATGTACAGTGCTTTGAGTGCCTTGAAGGTGGAAAAGCACTATATACAAATGTGACAATTTACCATTATCAAAACCTAACTTTCTGAATGAAAAAGTTACAGAAAAAGACTGTCCTAATTTGGAGTATATTTAAATCACAAATGTTTACACTTAAAAACCTTTTCCTTCATTGTGACACTATGACTATAAATTAGCTGATTCATCATGATCCCTATAATTCTGACACCTATTATCCTAAACCCCATAGCCCCCAAACAGCATACACAGGGCTAGCAACAGAAACATCTTTGTGTTTGGGTTAATCTCATCAGTGGAGGTGAATCGTGTGGAGTTAAAGCTGTGACCTTTTCTTAATGCGCTCTCATTAGACAGGTTCATTACAATTGTAAAGGAGTTACATGTGTTCACTGACACTGGTTCAAACATCAGGACGAGATCTGACCTTTTAATTACAAAATCCCAAAAAAGAGGCCAATGAGTTTGTTAGCCACTTTATTTCTTTTATCTCTTAGTTTGACTTTTTGATTGCATGAAGCAAACACATTTTACAAATATTTAATCAGTTCTTTGGGGTTTTTTATTGTATTTTATATTCATTTTTTTACAGAACTACATGGAAACACCAATAAACAGCTTATCATGCCATTGTTAGATACAACACCTATACATCCATCCATAGGGGTGTAAAGGAAACCTTCACTTACAGTGTTTCACCTAATTTGTACTTTGTCATATAGGTATAGGTGCGTACTGGTATGCAGACCTTTTAGTTTCTTAACTGTAACTTCAACTATATCTTATCTGTTTGACCTCGAGGTCCAGTACACCGTGCTCTGCTGTCCACTGCCTGATGCATAGTTGACAAACTGCTTATCCCATGTCCCAAGAAGTCTTCTGGCCTTGTGCTATTGCTGGTTCATGTAATACTTATCTGCGTGATATAAATATAATGAATGCACTGACACTGACACAGCTTAGGGCAAGATGATGCTCTGTCAAGGACAGGTAACTCTTTACAATTGTGCTCAATTGCTTTAATAAATCACACTCTTTGATTCAAGACAACTTCTCAGTTCATTTTATTCTTTGGTTGTTTGCTTGTAGACATTCCACAACAGGGGTTTCAAATTGAATTAGTCAAGGTTAAGGTACACTTTATTGTCTCATAGGAAAATTTGTCCTCTGCATTTGACCTGTCCTTTAATGCCACTGGGGCATCTCAGCCACCCTTTTTCATGCTCTACTGAAACAAAAACTTGTTCTCATTGCAAGGCCATTTTTTAAATTAAAGGTCCATTACATACATTTTTGGGTGGTCTATCACTCGCTTGTCTCCATGGAGATGCTTTCCCAGTGATTTTCTATATGAAAGGGCCCATATTATGTTTCTTCTGATCTATGTTACGTTGTTTCTTCATGAAAAACACACTAACCCTGAATATTTAGGCTGAGTTCTTCTCTCAAACTGAAAACACTCCACCTTGTGATGTCATGAGGTAATACAGGAAGCGCTTGTGAACAATATACAAAAATATTACAGTATGTTCTGTCTCCCACGAGACGGTGTCATTTCTTACTCTCAGACATAATGTTACATTTTGGCCAAGGCCACATTTCGCACTTCTTCACAATAGCTTCTTTGATACAGAACGAGTGACACCCACCCTGAGATGATTTAAAAACACTGATGTAATCCCAAAATTGTCAGACTCTACATTTGATGTTACATGGACTTTGCATCTGATTCTGCTGTACGCTGCCTTTAACCCGACTGTAAAATAAAAATCTACAGAACGATCCCCGAGCCTCTGCGCCTGTTCTTCTGATAACAGAACAGAAACCGACAGAAACTTGGTGGAGGATGCGGGCATTATCAACAACTAACTGATTCTTATTTTTTTTCTTTCTTACAGGGTTTTCACTGAAGGTGTCGGGTGACAGCACGCATGTGCCCATCAACGGCCTGAAGTGACGACCCCATAGAGTCTCCATATTGACTGACATTCTCCAAAGTAGTGGTCGACCCAAATAAAAGGTGAGCAGAAACCTCTTGTACTGAAATACGTAATTCTGCATATTGGATACTTTTTTGCTAAATTTAACTTTGTGAGTTTGCCAGACTTTATGCCAATGTGTGAATGATTTTAATATGTATGTGCACAAAGTAAAGACGTTTTGAGAAATAAAAGTGCTAAAGGTACCAGAATATAAAGGCACCGGGTGCCAGGGTAACGAGTATTTACAGAGAATAAATACTGAGGTAACTAAGTGAGGGCCCAGCAAAGCCCACAGTGTGTGCGTTTTATTCTTAACTAATTGTTGATATTCTTAACTAGTTGTTGAGTATGAAATACATGCTGTGTGACACATAATCTTAAAGCGACATTGGTTTGTAGTGTATTATAGATGCTTTTAAAGGTACTGTATGATAAAATCTTAAAGCGACAGTAGCTTGCAGTGTGTGCTGGATGATTTTAAAAGTGCTGTATGATCCATATTCTTAAAGCTACATTAGTTTGCAGTTTGTGTGCTGGATGATTTTAAAGGTGCTGTGTGATTAAACCCACAGTGTGTGTTTTATTTTGAACTAGTTTTTGATTGTAGATTAAGTGCTGCATGATACACACTCTTGAAGTGACAGTACAAATTTCAAATTTCAAAATTAATAATATGGTAAATAATTTGTATTAATTCTAATAAACAATATTCTTATAATAACCAATTTTTATGTTTTAGACATTTTGGATTTTAATAAAAAAAAAACACTGAAATTGATTATACAAAATGGCACAACAATTTATCAAAATGACTGAGCTCCTAGAGCATTTACAGAGCAAGATTCGTGAGGACGAACCAGATCCTAAACAAGCTAAAGCTAAAATCACATTGATTAAAACGCTGTTTAGTAAATATAGTGCAAAAAGGTTAGTTCATTGCGGTAAAGATGTGCTTGCCCCAACCAATGCCCAATGGGAAAAAATCATGAGCTACCACACGGCAAAGGTCATGCATCATCAGACACACCCAGTCTGGACTGTCCGTGGCAAGATGTTGAACGAAGACAAAATCAAGCAACACCAAGACAAACTGGAGACTGCACAAAAAATTGAAAAATGGGCTAAGCAACTACAAATCCAGAAGCATGAACAGACACTGGCCTATGTACTGGTCTTAAAACCCAAACAAAAGGCAGGAAAAGTGGTGGCATTCAAGAAAATACCTGCCAAAGGAGAAGCTGAAACAGAAGAAGAAAAAACTATAAGCGCTGATATTTACCCCGTACTTAAGAAGTACACAAGAAATAATGGCAATGAGCAGAAACGTCATTCTTACAACACCAGAAGCAGCACCGGCTGGACCCAAAATTTGGAAAGTGCTGATGAAGGGGAGGAAAAGGAAGGTGCAAGACAACATGACAAAAGAAATTCTGTGAGACCTCATAGAAATTCATTTGACGATGGCATTTATCACAGGGAGTGCACAAAAAGCCACTTAGGAGCTGAGTCTAAGCTAGAATCCCACCCAGACATACCTCGACTACAAACTGATTGGTTGATGGCTCCACAAGCACCCCCAACCCCCACCAGCTCCACACTATGCCACCCACCTTCATACCAACCATCAGAAGCCAACCTGTTCGCCCCCACCACAGCAGAAGAAATGATACAAGGAGCAACACACAAAGTGAAGGGAGGAGCCTTGTCTCTGGTCCCACTTGGATCCACACCTATAGATGAAATACTTCAAGATATCCAACTCCAGCTCAATGCACTAACAAACATTTTGGAATCACAAGTGGCAACAACACAAAAACTGACTGACCTGACCAGACACTGTGCACCAAAGGGAATCTCAAGACAAACCAGTGACAGAACAAGTGACTCTGGCAGCTCTACTGACCCTGGCAGCTCTACTGACCCTGGCAGCTCTACTGACCCAGATGAACCTAAGAAAACAGCCAAAATAATACTGAAGCCACTTGATAAAAGCATGCTACATGTCCTGGAACAAAGAGCTACACCATCAACACTGCCACCATCAGACGTTAAACCAGAAGAACCACAGCCAATCACGGGCTCGTTCACCGCCATAGTGGACATTGAGAGTGCACAAGACACATTCATAAATAGATCTATGACGCCCCTCCATGGAAAACGACAAGAGCCACCAACTGACCTGCTCGATTGGGGCCCAGGAGAAACACTAGGAGAAGCCCAAATTGCACCACTGAGAGTAATGCCCGGACATACGCCACTGTACCAACCATTTCAACTTAAAGATTTTAACTCCTTGATGATGAGCCTCCCACGCATCACCCAGAGTGGACTGGCCTGGCTCTGTGCTCTGCTTAAGTACACAGCAGGAGAAACCCTCTGCTGGGGAGACATACAAGCTGCCTTGGTGAGAGCCACTGATGAGACAACTGCAGAAAACATACGTGGAGCAATACAACAAAAGCTTCATGCACCAATTCAAAGTAACACAGGCCTGGTCACATTCAAGCTTCACCTGTCAGAAGAACTGAAAAACCGCTTCCCAACTATGCTCCATGATGGACTGCTGTCCCTGCAGATGAAGAGCGGTGAAGATTACCACACATACAAACAAAGAGCCAAGGCACTATTCTATGACACAACAGGAGAACCCCTGCAGACAGGAACTGGATCCACAGTGATGTTTTTCTCAGCTCTGGTAAGAGGACTACCAAAACCAGTTCAAGAACGCTTGAGTGAAGTAGTGGGCCTCCACTCTAAGCCAGAAGAAGAATTTGACATGCAATGCAGCCACTTTGTCTCTAAATGGCTCCAGTCTAAAAGTGAAAATGAAGAGCAGAAACTAAATATGGAAATGGCGACACTAAAATTACAACTAAAAAAACTCCAGGAAGAAGTCAAAGAGAAAGAAAACAAGAAGAAAACTACAAAGGTACTGACAGTCCAAGAAGATGATAAAGAAGAAACTGCCACAACCAGTCAACTTGCTGCTGCAATCAAGATGGTCATGCAACAACAACAAGCTCCACCTGTCCAACAACCAGCAGTACAACAACAACCACCAGCTCCTGCTACAGCCCAAATGAACCCAGGAGTTATAATCTACATGGCTCCTGGAGGAAGAGGAGGACATGGAAGAAGGAGAGGAGGAAACATGAATATGCAACCCAATCAATGTTATGCATGTGGTGGAATTGGACATTGGTCAAGAGACTGCCCACTAAGGCAACAACAAATTCAGCCACAACATGGATACAATCAGGTGCCGCCACAACAGTGGTACAATCAAAATTTCATGCAAAATGCTCAGCCGCTGATGCAGCAGGTCCAACCACAGATACAACCAGCTCCAACCATGGTGACACAACAAAGTCCAGGACAATATGGACTACCCCAAGCCCCAAGAATGATGCCACTTCGCCGTGACAACTATGCTCAATATCCTGATGACCACGGGTGTTTTCATGAATATGACAACTGAAGGGGCCTACAGCCATACCAAGGCCAGTCGCTGAAACCATGGAAAAGCGAACCAATGGTGGCTTTGATGATAAATGGACAGAAGATATGTTTTTTAGTGGACTCAGGAGCCACAGTTTCCTGCATAAGACACCCATTTCCACTGACTACAAAGACTATGTCCATTTCCGGCTGTTTAGGAAAACCAGAAACAAAATATTTCACTGAACCATTGGCAGTAAGCATGGAGGATTTAACTACTGAACATGAATTTCTATACCTACCAGATTGTGAAATCTCGCTCTGCGGAAGAGATCTTATGTGCAAACTCTCATTGTCTCTAGTTTTCTGTCCAGAAGGACACAAACTACTCACAAAATCACAGACTATCGCATTGATAAGAAGCCTGGAACCAAAGAACCACACCAAGATTTTATACTTGTCCCCTGATGTGATAGAAGATTTGAAAGCACCAACCACAATCTACTGGATACAAGTCCTAACTGATCCGGAGGCAGTACAGCTACCAAGAAGAGTGGCCATAATGAAATGCAAAGCTCACACTAAAGGAAATCATGTAGCAGACACAGCCGCAAAACAAGTTGCCAACTACAATGAACGAGCAATGGCTGCCCGAAGATCCTCAACTACAAATGGAGAAACTGACACAGAAACACAAGACAAAATAACAGAAACGCCTGACACAGCACCAGAGACGACACCACAAGGAATCATCGAAAAAACATATGTAAGAGAAATCCAACAAGCAGCTGGAGCATATGAACATTCTGTCTGGACACAGAGAGGAGCTAAAAAAGATGAAGATGGACTATAGAGAAACCATGAAGGAAAAGTTGTTGCACCAGTACTACTCTTACAGATGCTATTTGATGAATATCATAGACCAACACACAGAAGCTATGAAGCACTCCTGAAACACATTGACCTTTGGTGGCACCCACACATGAAATCGCTTTTGCGATATTGGATTGACACTTGTCACACCTGCCAAACTATGAACCCCAAGAAGACCTGTAAACCTCCACCTGGCACTTTTACACTTCCAAATAAACCTTTTGAGAAGATTGTGATGGAGTTTACGGATATGGGCCCTGACATGCACATTCACGGTTTTCGTTATCTTTTAGTGATTGTGTGCGAGTACACTAAATGGGTAGAAGCATTTCCGTGCAAAACAGAGTCAGCTAAAGAAGTTGTTAAACATTTAGTGCAGGAGGTAATCCCTAGATTTGGTGTCCCTTATCAGATCAGGTCAGATAATGGAACTCATTTTACAGCTAAGGTAGTCCGCAACACATTAAAGGCCTTAAACATTTCTCAGCGTTTTGGTTGTATCTACCATCCTTCAAGCCAGGGTCAAGTTGAACGTACGAATGCTACTATTAAGAGAAAACTAGCTAAGGTTTGGCAAACTTGCAAAATAGATTGGGTCACAGCTCTTCCTGTTGTCTTGATGGACATCAGGAACAGTGTAAACAGAACCACATGTTTTACACCTCACATGCTTTTGACTGGACGAGAAATGCACAAACCAATTGGACCTTTCAACGAGGACTCTCCTTTCCTTGACTGGGACAAACAACATCATGACTATGTCCAAATGCTGCAGAAAATAGTCTCTGAAATGCACAAATGTAGAGAAAGGACTCACACTGCTCAAATGACTCCAGACGCTGACAATGACCTGGCCCCTGGTTCCTGGGTCTACATTAAAGTACACAAACGCAACAACTGGACTCAACCCTACCAAACTGGACCCTACAAAATCACTCAATCAACCGGGAGATCTGTGCAGGTCCAGCACGGCGATTCTAAGTTCTGGTACCATCTATCACATTGCATCAAGTGTCCAGTGGACCCCACTCAACGTACCCTTGCCGAAGTTCGCGCTGACATCAACACAGCAGCTCCAGAACCAGATGGGGAGGGACCAGGCACACCCAACCCCGGGGCTCCGGGAGGGGAAGAAGAGAGAGAAAAAGGGGGAGTATAGACCATGCCCTCGTTTTCCATGTACCTTACCTGAACGTCTTTATTTTTTCTTAATCATTTCTATTTTTCTTGTTTTAGCTTGGTGGTATCTACACAATAGTGAGATGAAAGAGGACCTCGGACAGCCAATAAGATCAACCACAAATGCCACAAATATAACAAGTGACACGCACCCTCCGGCTGGAGGGGATCGCAACAATACAGGTATGAAATGGAGAGCACTGAAAAGGGCACCAAGAGAAACAGGTTTAAAATCTACAGAAAAAAAATTCACTATTAATTGTTTAGAAGGACAGGACTGTACAGCACAATTTGACGTATGTGACTTTCTGACCTGCACGCCTGACCCTTGTGAACTCTCAAATAGAAAAATCTCTATTGTATATTACAATTGCCTCAACTACTGACTGGACCCATAAACACAAGCCAGACTTTCCACAAAATCCTACTTTACCTAAACGTCTACGACTTATCATTACTGCTATAGCTAAACAACAACCTGATGACTCTGACTTTGAAACTGACTCAGTTTAAATTTTATTTTATTCTTGGTGTTTCCTTCAGTAGCTGCTCTTTGTTTCATCCATGCTGTCCGAGTGTCATACACATTTTATAAATCTGAGTGTCACATATTTTACACAATGTTTTATGATTTGAAGCTCTGCTAACATTTTATGAAATTATCCACTTGATATTGATAATTTTTATATATATTTTTATGTTTTAGCTAAAACTTATGATTTTCTGGGTGGTTTATTTTATTTGTGTTGAAAGGTAGCGACTGGCGCCTTTCTTTTAGTGATCACATGTGTATGTGATCAAAAGGGGGAATTGTGAACAATATACAAAAATATTACAGTATGTTCTGTCTCCCACGAGACGGTGTCATTTCTTACTCTCAGACATAATGTTACATTTTGGCCAAGGCCACATTTCGCACTTCTTCACAATAGCTTCTTTGATACAGAACGAGTGACACCCACCCTGAGATGATTTAAAAACACTGATGTAATCCCAAAATTGTCAGACTCTACATTTGATGTTACATGGACTTTGCATCTGATTCTGCTGTACGCTGCCTTTAACCCGACTGTAAAATAAAAATCTACAGAACGATCCCCGAGCCTCTGCGCCTGTTCTTCTGATAACAGAACAGAAACCGACACGCTCCATTGTGTTTTTAAACTCCATACACCTTCACTAGAATCATTTGGATAATTTTAGCCCTGAAATTTCCAAACTCCACTAAATAAATAGTAGCTGTAAACTTGAAAGCCACCGCTTCATGACATCACACGGTGGAACAGAGCATTTTTAAGGAAACAAAACACAACTCCAGGTGTGTTTTTGAGAAGGTAACAACACAAGAGTCAATTTTGCATAATATAGAACCTTTAAACATTTATCTAGCATTTATTTTAATAGTCTTACTGAGAATGGGGTCGCCTTGGATGAGAACTGTAAGTTCCCCTGGTGGTGGCATCTGTACATAGATACTACATTGATATATAATTTAATGTCATACTTTTGGAGCATTTTAAGTCAAGCAAAAACATCTTATAGAGACAAGCAGGTGGCATATTCTCCTCAAAAAAATTTGTATTCCGGGTACCTGACTGCCTGACCACCTGTACTCACTTCCAGTTAGATTATATCCTCGTTCCCATGACAGAAAAATGTTTTGCTGAGCACTGTCTGGATCAAGGCACAAGTGAACACCAGTGTTGTCCTCACGAGGTAATATTTTCTCTATGACAGCTATCCTTGCAGCTTTTTAGGTTACACTCCACCTGTTTTCTCCTTTTTCTATTTTAGCGACAGTGCCCAGAGGTATTTTTGCATATATTACGGAGCTGTCATTAAACTGTAGGGATGAAAAACTCATTTGATTGGTGGCTAAGTCCAAGATAAAGTCCATTAGTCATGTCAAGGCAAACACATAAGAATGCCTGTTTTCCATACGACGCTGTTATTTGCGGGGACTATGTATTCTTGTCACTGAAGCTTATTACAGTGATGGGTCCCGGCGCTGGCTCTATGAATTATGCAACACTCAGGTGGATGCCGAGACAATGCCTGACAATGACAGCGCTGCATGGGGAAATTTCAGAGCATTTTATCCATCGCACTTCTTCTAGCTCCAATTTGAAAAAAAAAAACAAAAAAAAAAACAGCTCCCACTAGTTTCAGAAATGTGATTTTGTTTCTGATTTGCGAAGATGAATTACTGGGTGAAATTCATGTCTTTGTGTGTGGTTTTTTTGGGAGATTTTTAGGAGTTAGGAGCAAAATCTTGAAACTTTTGAGTGCATGAACTTCACATGAATGAGAGCAGGTGTCATTCAGTGAAGCACACATAGTGAAGTTAAACCGTCTTAGCCCCTAGACAAGAAAATGACTCTTTCTGCAAATAAATCTATCTTTGTGGGCAGTATTTTTATTCTGGGCACCTGCTCATGACGGAGGTGATAACCATTCAGCCAAAGCTAATTAACAGGCTCAGCTGCAGGAGCATTTGGTTGGAAAAGGCCCATGAACACAGTGTGAAAACATGAAGCGCTCAAGAACAATTAAGATTCTGCGGCAGTGAACAGGAAGGCCTGGGTGAGTGATTGATGGATTAGCTTCTGGCGCTGTGTGACTGTGATAAAGGCATTCAGGGCTGCGATCTCTGGGCTGACTCAGACCATCAGCTTTGGGGCACATTGGGCAAATTAAATGTTCTGTATTTGACAGTTATGAGATCATTAGTGTGTCACAATGCAGGAACACTGGGAACTACAAGCAAAACAGGTGTATTTATAGCTGGATAGGGACAGATAAATAGAAAAACAGTCAAATCATCAAATGCTATTTTAATATATTGTATAAAGGTTTGTACTTAAACATGCACAATGTACCTTTCCCTGCTAGTCTCCATGAAGATGATTTGAGTGTCTGTCTATAATGTACAGTATGGCATTGAACTGGGCGACAGTTGCTCAGTTTGGAGTTTGGAGTTTCCATCGACTCCTCCGACTACCACCAACCACGTGTCTTGCCTATGGACACAATTACTGCCAATGCTTCTCCACCATTTGGGTTAGTCTAGTTAAAATGTTAGTGTTAGCATTAACTTTAAAAAAGAAAAACTAAATAATGACCTATTGACCTTTTCTCAGCGCACACCATATAATAAAAAGTTAAGTAAATATAGTTTCATAGAGTTTCAGGCCCGTTCATTGCAACAGAATTTTATAAACAACTATTGCAATGTATAATGATACATTTCTATGGCAACTAGCAGTACTACATCATCACCTCCATCCCCCAGAGCCAACAACCTATAGAAATAACTATCCATCACATAATATTTATATAATATTTATTGTCTGAAAATAATTGTTCCAGAAAGCATCCACAACAGTTTTCTCAAGAATATGAAGGATGTACACGGGCCCAGACACAACAGAGCTGTCAGCGGTGACGACTCGTGTCAAAGTGAGTACGCCTCGTCAGACAGACAGGAGCTTTCATTTCAAACACAATTTACCCTGCCCATGCCATGCCTGCTAGATTGTCCACGGGCAAAGTGGATGAGGCATTACAGGATACGTGGTTCTGAGTGGACATCTGCTCAAGAATGTCATTGAGCTGTGAGTTTGAGCGAGACAGGCCCTTGAACAAGTCTACATCAACCATGAATCACCACCGTAAACTCATTGCAGTGCTTCACACAGAAACACAACCCAATCTCTAGTTCCGTGTTTCTCAAAACTGTGGTACAAGGGCCCTCTGCAGTTTGACTATTTAGGATTAATCCTTATTTAGAACCGCCTTAGCCGTGGTTTAATGTAATTTTAGACCTCGTTTAGCCCTATTTTAGGCCAAATAAAGCAAGTCCTGCTTTAGATCTGGTGGTACTCATAAAGCCAATATTGTCTTAGGTGGTACTTGGTGTGGAAAGTTTAAGAACCACTACTCTAGCTCCTCTACTATATTTCTGATAAAGTGGGTAAGAGTGTTGTGTTCTCAATGATCTGGTGGCAATATTTTTGAAAAACTCATAACATTACTTCATTATCTCAATATCATTCTGCACCACCGGTTTATGAATATTGCCAGTGACATTTTATTATTGAGTAATGAATGCAAATAAACAGTTGCTGCACAGTGCTTCTGTGTGAGCAGCTCTTTGTTCAAAAAAAGCCACAAACAAAATCAGTCTAAAGAAAGAACCTCGCCAGACTACAACACACCCTGAATTCACCAGATGGTTTGAGTTATTGTCAATCAGAGTGACATGGGGTGACACAGCACCCTGCTAAAAACAGGGCTGCAATGGAGGAAAATCATGCTGCCTTATGTCCCAGTTGGAACTAAAATTGTTAAAGCCACATCATATAATTTTTTAGGGAAAAAGACTAAAACAAAAGCATGTTTTATGTTGTTGTTGTTTTGTTTTTGTTTTTATTTTAGATGTGTACTCTTTTTTTTTTTTTTTTACTCGCATCTCTTGACTCTTGGCATAGAGTATGATTTTAATTGTCTATTTCCATGGGATCCTGTAGGTGCCATGCCACAAAGGACATAGAAAATTAAAACCATACTTTGGAACTTTTTCCATGGAGATAAGTGTATATAGTATTATAGCCAAAAGAACATTTCCATGGACACAAGCAGGAGGACACCCTCCTCCAGGTCAAGTAAAAGTCAGGTTTGTGGAGACGTTTTTCAGTACAATAAACTAAAAAAAAAAAAAAAAGGCATACTTTTATTTTAGCTTATTTTTGGCTAAAAAGTTACATGCTGTGGCTTTAAATGTTAAACATATTTGATCTTGACTACCCCAGAAAAATGTGGTGGTTCCATACAATACTTTTGCTGAAAGGCTAAAAGACACAGGCACCAAAACAGTTAATATATTTATATTTGCGGCTGAAAAACTGCTGTTTGTGTTCTCTGCCCAGGAAACCCCTGTCAACACATGTCAGTGTTCCAGCAGAAAAGCGCTTTATCCGAGAGTATGATTTATGATTGCATGGTTCAAAAACAGTAGAGCCACCCGACCAATCAAAATACACTTGAATGAATGGATGAATGATAATATGCACACAATAACTACGATCTCTTTCATTGTATTTTAGTCGATCACATGCTCAAACAAATGTGCACAATTAACTGTGCCCCATTTGCACCTCCTCTCTCTTCTAATGAGTTCATATATAATCTTACTGTGTTCCTGTGGAGGAGGACAAGCAGCAGCTGCTGCAGTGGAACAGAGGCACAGATCAGCACCTCGCTCTCCTCCTCTGGTTCCCCCGTTTGGACCTAGCCTGTGCGCCGTCCTGGGTGAGAAAGAGGGGGCGATGGAGCAGAGTGGGTGGGTGCTGTGGGAAAAGACTGCCTCATATTTGACAGCTCTGCCCCTAGGCTCAGGAAACGGGAGACTAGCAGTGTCAATTAGTTTGGCCTTTGGTAATAAGATTTAATGCATTCAGCAGAGGTTGAAGGAGTACTTCGCATCTTAATGGTAATAAAATTCAAGTCTAAATTATAAGCATGCCTTTTTGTAAGACTGTTGTTAGTTTGTGCTTATGTCTCTGTCAACTTACATTTCACAAGTAAAGTATACGTCATCTGGAAAGACCCAAACCTTAAAGGTCCTTTATATTACGCAAAATTGAATCATGTGAGCTTTAACCCGCATAGAATGTCGTTACCTCCTCAAAAACATACCTGGAGTTGTGCTTTGTTTCTTTCACACATGTTTGAGTAACACTTTTTTTTATTAACCTGTCTACATCTCCAAAGCTTAAAATGCTCTGTTCCAACTTGTGACGTTATGAACTGGTAGTTTTCAAGTTAACAGCTCCTTTTACCTTTTGTGACTGGCAATTCCAGGGCTGAAATTATCCAAATGTTTCTAGTGAAGGTGTATGTAGTCTAAAAACACAGTGGATTGCTGCCTCTATAACCACATGGCATCACAAGGCGAAACAGAGTGTTTTCAGTTTGAGAGAAGAACTCAGTTTAAATATGCAGGGTTTGTGTTTTAAACATGTGGGAATGAAACAAAACACAACTCCGTTTATGATTTGATGAGGAAACAACATTATAATAAAGATCAGAAAACAGAGTAATAAGGGCCCTTTAGAAACAGTTCCACCAAGTGAATCAATAAATCATGTGTTTGACAAATGAGGTAATAATTAGGTCAAATGTTCAATATTCACTGACAGATAGCACTTTTCTAATTAGATATTTGGCACTTACAGTTGAGTGAAATAAATTCTCATCACCACAAACAGCAGCAGTCTTGGTTTTACTCGGCGATATTGAATTTTGTATTAAGTGGCACTGCATGTCAACTGTCAAACATAGCAACAATATTAAACACATGCCAGCCTAATTCTTCAAACAAGGGCACAACAAACGCGCACGCACACACACACACACACACACACACACACACCCACCCCTACACACGCTCAAACATAGACACATTATCGCCTACAACTCTGCACACACCCAGTGAATTATTGCACTGGTAATACAGGGAGGCATGTTCTGAATTATAGAGAGGTAATGTAATAAAAAAGACATGAGTTTTGTTTTTGGGGAAACGCATGTCAAAAAATGCTTTATTCAGGCACATAAAAGCCATCACATCTTATAAGACCCCATCCATCTCATTAATAGGGAAAGATATTGGAGTTTCTGGATCAGATAAGCAGTAGATCCAGCTGGAGCGTTGTAGCAATAGTGCAGAAAATGTATAGGATTTGCACTACTGTTCCCATTCCTCACCACCTACTTTAACAGATAATGAAATCAAACCAGTTGTCTATATTGTGTAATAACAGACTGATTAATGGAGAAAACTGAGGTAGCAGAGCCTTACTGGCCTGGGAAAGACCTATGCTGGATTGACGTGTTTCTTGCATGGTCTGGGAATTCTTTGGGGTTTTCCCGGATGAGCTGCGTCCTGCTGCGGAGCTGGGTCTTGCATCCGCCCCGCTCAAATGAAGCAGAAAATGAGATTCAGCCAAGGATGTTATTTAGATATGATGATTTCTGTGAGTTTTGTGTACCTTTAAAGTAACTGCACACAGATCTAAATGACTCTACAAATCTGTTGCCGTCTTGTTTAGTGTCAAATTAATTCTATTTTCAACAAATTATTCCTCGCTGTTGATTCAAATCTGACACTTTATTGCATCACGTTAGGTTGACAACTTCACACAAAGACGATTAGCATAAACACATTTTCTCTGTCTGTCGTTTAAGTCTGAAAACCCATATTTCTTGTGTTCTACTTGCGGATAGTCTTAGTCAGTAATTTTAAGTGAAAACATTGAATCATCATCACTGAGTTACAGCAGACGTCAGCCAGTTTTGGCAGAAAAATGCCACATGAGAAAACATGAGTGAATGTGAAAACATGGCTGTGGCCTGAGCAGCAGTTAGTGGCATGTCTCACAGGTGTGCTGCTGGATGCAACACATAAAAGAGGGAATAAACAGAGTGGTGAGACATTCTGAGAGGTGGCACTGTACAAACGCAACTTTAGAATAGCAGTAGACAAACTGAAAATATTACACTAGATCCAGCAATGCCTTAGTAAGTGATAGCACAAATTGTTCTATATTTTAAATACAACATTTTTAATTCCTAATTTATTTTGCTGTGCCAAAATGTTACTGAGTCATCCACGCATTGTCTCTGCACACATTTCAAGTGGTTACAAACATTCTGAAGAAGCCAATTTGTTCAAGTTAAAAGTGCACTACTGATGTGACAATGACCTCATTTTTGAAAAGAACCAAATCTTTTTCTTTCTAATTTTTATATATTTTTACACTGATTAACACTAAACCAACACAAGAATCGGCACAGAAGCAGAGCAGGCAACACGAGTGAGAGATTTGTACACAAAAAACAGATTTGGCATCATTATAACAGTTAGTTTTTAATTATTATTATTGTAGTGCAAAGTTTTATGTAGATTTTCATCATTCCAAAGGGTAAACACACTCCTACACTCAGTTTGAAATATTTTAAACACATTTAAGCCATTTTTTTCTGATTAAACTGTAGATAAAATAAGTTCTCACATTGGCTTCTGTCATATAAATAAATAGTAAAGGAAAAGTCTTTTGAACGGCTCTTTGAAATGAATGGATCCAAAAGATTCAGATCCCGTAAAAGAGCTGAAAGTCCCATCGCTTAAGTGCACTATATCTGACTTTTTTGATGGAGAGTCTATCACTTGCTTTGTCAGGTCTGTGGAGAGGCAAGCACACAAAACATATACGAATGCATGTTTTATTTTTAATTCTCCACAATTGAAAAAATGCAATCTTTAAGTTAATTACAACAGTGTAGAACATTACAGGAAAAGGAATGATATCTCCATGGCGACAAACAGGTGGTGGAGAAAAAGGCACGTTGTTATTTAACTGCCGAACATGTGAAATGCATCCCATAAGTGATGAATCTGACTCGAGTTGTGGATCATAATTTCTGGAGAGAAGTTTTGTTTTGGGTGAACAATGCAGTAATTATAAGCAGCACTCAATTAAACCCCAGTTGTTGCTCCAGCGGGGGGCATCCACAGAGGCATAATCTCATATCTTCATCAGAAACTCATTTGAAGAAGTGTATCTGTGGAAAGGCAGTCTGTTTATGATGCATGAGAGCAGCACAAACATTGATGTAGGTGCACTCAGCTGCTCCTATCTCTCCACCTCATTATCCCGGAGCAGTTAGCTTAATATCTAACGCTGGTTTAAAGACTGTTGGGGTTCAAACATCAACAGAGTGATGATAGCCTCAGATCATGATTCATTTCCAGATTGCAGTGAATCATTTATACATACCTATGGGCGTCCTTTCCATTTACTCAAGCTTATGTGAATTACAACAGTCGCTTAACGCAACCCTGTAAGAACATAATAGCCTCATATAGAACTGAACTTATCAAGGATGCATAAGACCCTTGCCACATTATCACTTCTTTCTATCTTTCCATCTAGCAAGTGCAACACTCAGCTGTGCTAAGCTAATTATGAGTTTTCATCTAACTTTCTTTCTCTATGTGCTTTAACAATAACAATGTCCAGCCCCGCCTTCAGCTTTCGCATTTACATTCATCAGAGCCTACTCCAAGCCTGTCTAGTCTATTCTGTTAAAAAGAAGAGGAAAATTACTAGTTTGCATTATATTATAGACTATTTAATCAGTTCTTTGTCCACAATGCACATGTAGCTCTATCTTTACGAATGCATAATTGCACCATACTCTCTCTTTATAAAACCATTTATTCTGTTCTTTGTATATATAGTTATGGACGTGGACATCTTTCTAAAGCCATTCAGTTACAGCCCTTACAGTGTTTTAATAATATATGCAGACTGACAGTGCAGAAGTATTGTAGTGTTCACATTATTCATGAAGCAGACGATGATAAATGTGGAGATCCGTTCTGAAGACTCCAGGCATTTGTTGCAATCTGGGATGGTCATGTTATTGGAGATGAGACAAGAATAAAGACAAATGTTGGTGCAAATGCATTTTAAAGATTAAAAATATATACTGCAGGTTGTCCCCACTCTCTCTACAGGCTAAAAACACGCATATGGTTAGAAATCTTCAATAGGTTGTGTTCACATGACATCACGGTTGAGCAGGAGACAGGTAAGAATTCTATGGCGGAATTTTATTATTAATTGTCAGAATACAAATTTATTGACCTGGTTTATGTTTAGTATCTCTGTAATTACTTGACCTATCCTTGTTAAATAAAAACTCCCAAACTCAACATCTTCTATGAAAGTACAAAGGAACAATAGCAGTGCCACTATTCAACCTCAAACATCATTATAGATAGTTGGCAGGGCTTTGTGTCAAAGGCTATATGACAAGTTTGTAGGGCCAAATGTGCACATGGACTGAGCTACAATATAGATACATCTGTAAAGTTACCGATAGGTGAAAGATGTTCTTTCTATATGCTAATGCTATTACCGAATAGGGCTCACGTCCGATGCTAGATGAGTCAATAAACCTCAGCTGACATAATGGAGTGTAGCCGCCGCCTTTGCTCATTTAAACCCATGTTGTGTGAACTGGGAACTCACTGAAAGAACTAGCGCACACACAATTAACCACTAACAGTGTCATCCCTCATTGTAAACCAGTGCAGATACTATCCTCATGCATTACTCCACACACATAAGCAGGGTTAGCACCGCGAGCCACCACCTGTCAATTAAACTTAACTGACCTGATTCTGCAGCCTTCTGAAAAACAAGGGGGAGACCAGTAATGGACTGCTTCACAAAGGTTGGTGCAATGGCTGTATTAGGTCTGAATATGGTTTGGAGCTTGGAGAAAGACCAGTTTTAGTCCTGGGCTGTGTCTGAATGTCCATCTGAGCCCTTAACCCCATTCACTACACAAACTCTGATAAAACTTTATTTCTGTAACAAATAATACAACAGTTTATTTAAGTTTTATTTATAGTCAGAGATCAGTAGTGTTATAAACCAATGCTTCTGCTTTCATTCAGTCGTGTTGTGTTCAGTTAAAGACCTATCGACCACTGATGCCCGCTACTTTTCAAGGTGCATTGTGGGAAATTTTGAGTGCACCATTCTCTCACCAACTGGACAGATGACCCCTACATTGTGTCCTAAGTAGGGAATAGTGTGGACATTTGGATACAGCTTTGGTTTATTATGTATTGGTAGGTACAGGTCTGAAGGAAGCCTACTCTACACTTTATAGCTTTTTCAGATAAAACTGGTTCATTGTGAAATCATTGAGAGGAGAAATCTGACCAGATAAGTTAACTTCTTCATGCAAAAAAGTAGTAATAGTTGAGAAAGACTCAAATATAAAATAAAGATGTGCTAATATATTCAGGATCATCATGTTACGCAGTACAACATAAGTATTTGATTGTTTTTTTAAATAAGCACAGATATCTTAGTAATTATATATAATATCTAAGTAATTTTCTTTCCTTGGACTGTTCCAGAATCAATAAATGTCAACCTGCTTGAGTTTGAACCATTTGAAATAGACCAGCGTGAATCCAATTGCACTTACATGAGTGGAGTGTTTTGGAGAGATGTTCACAGATATGCACCAAGGCAGAGGACCACTGCGGAGACTACTTTGATGATAGGGCTCAGTCTACCACTCCGGGCTGCAAATAGTCAGTCAGCCAGTGATTGAAAACCAGGATACAGATGGGATCGTCATGGCAACCTCTGACCCCCGACAAAAACAATGGGAAAGCACGACCTAATAATTTCAACCTTGAGATTGCAGAGAAGTCTTTATACTCTGGTCACATAAAGCAAATGGAGAGACATTGATGGTTTTAAAGTTTCAAAAAGCACAAATATAAAAAGCCTATTTGGGGAAAACACATTTGGGATCAAATAGCATCATCGGCTTAGGCAGTCCCAGAACGAACAGTTTTCAGTTCAGTGGTTGAGAAGCGAATCAAATAAAATTAAATGTGATGTGGTTGGACTGTTTTAATGATTGTGGCTTTTTACAGTCGCTGATTCTGAAATTAGACAATCTGTTCCATTTTACTTTTACAATCACTTAACCTTCAGGGCCTGTTTTAGCACAATGGGTGGCAATAAAAGCACAGAGTATTGCTATACCTGGAATATTACACATTATGGCATTAAACAGCTATCTTTATTCATAGACAGATATGTTATGTAGGTTTTGCTAATAAATTACCTTGAAAAACATGCATTTTTATTGTGAGCGAGTTAGCATCTCCACAGATCTAGCCTGTAACTTGGCATGCATGTGTCACCTGCTTGTGAAAAAATAACTATGAAAATGATTGTGCAAAAAAAAACTATAAAAAGTACTACTTAGTGGTGATTTTATCCTTGAACATCCTCTATCAGAATTATGACCCACAGTGCAGCTTAGAACAGAGAAATGCCAGAAAATATGCATGCTGTCTGTGCTCGCTAATGTATTACTTTCCATCTGTATTTTGTCATTTTGGTTTCTGAAGGCAAATGAAAGAGTTTCAAACTTGAATTATGTAATTTCCCAAGTTTTCTTTTCTTCCATTTTCAACACTTTTATATCTTGTAGAGGCCTGACTCCACAGGATATCATCAAACAGAAGGAAGAAGAACGACGGAAACAGATTCAATTAATAAATAATTCACAATGCAACAAGCAGCAACAAGAACATCATCATCAACAGTTTATATTGCCAAAATGTTCATGGGTAATGGTCCAAGAAAGTGGATTCAAATCATGTTCATTTGGAAAAATTAACCAACACAAAAATAAAAGCCGGGGTAACTTGATCCAATCCCATGGGACCAGTAAAGGGGAAAAACACATGTTTTGTATAAAGCATTTACCCTGAACTACAAAAGTCAAAGTCACATTGTGGGAAGTTTATTCTTTATCTTTGTATGATAGTTGGAGGATAACCTACTGTGCAAGTATGTTTTAGGTTCACACAGAGACAGCATGATGTACAGAGTAAGGTCACATCCACTCCGGGACTCAAACCCTTGACCTTCCTACTGAGAGCCAACTGTGCTAGTGCGCTAGACACTAGGGATGGAATGAGTTATGAGACACCTTTCCCACAAGATGAGATGAGACACAAGATTGAATCTAGAAAAAAAGCCAAGACAAGATTTTGACATATTATAAAATCAATTGTGCGGATCATTTGACAGTTTTGGTCGCACATTTTCAAATCTATATTTTATTTTTCCATTTTTTCCATTGTAGAACTTTTGTTTAATCTGCAGCATCTCAAAATGTAACTCACTAGCATTTTTTCCCCAAGCTGAATGTAAACATATGGAAAAGAAATCTCACAGGATCAAGATCATTTCCTTATGTGCGCACAAAGTCCCATCCCTGGTCACTCGGCCACCATGCTGCCACAGATGTTGGGGTGATTGGGGGGCTAAAGGGCATTTAACCAGGGCCCATGTGAATTTTACATTTAGAGAACATGTTGGGTGGGCCAACCAAAATGGTTTGTATCCAATATGCAGAATTTTTGCTACAGTCCTAGTAGGTGATATCTTCGCTTGTTGATGAAATGAATAGCATAGTACGTGGGTAGCATTGAATTTCTGGGTCTGGCCCCAATTGACAACATTTAACTTTACAGAATTTAGAATCTACTACTATAGTTAGTAGCTAAAGTTCATTGTTTGTTTCTGTGTTAGTAGAGTGAAAACGCTGAAACTGTGACAAAATCTCCAGAGACCAGAGTTCAAAAAGTGCAGCAGCTTCTCAAATTCTCCCTGATCCTCAAGACAAAGCAAATAATCCAAGAGTTTCTGGTTCATTTGTGCATGTGTCTTATCTCCGCATGGGGCAGGGGTGCAGTGTTTGGGACGTGATGTTCTGGAGGGTGAAGGAAACAAAGCATTCAAAGTCTGCTCTGCTTACCTCAAACCAACAAACTATCGCAGTAGTACTGATAGCACTCAGGTTTGCAGCTCTAAAAATAGCACCATAAGCCTATTTTACGCTGCTGGATGTGAGACCTTTAAAAGTAGGTGTGAAAACAACTTAATTCAACGGGACACTGAACACTAGCCCTCCGCTGCCACTCAAGATTTAGGAGACATTTTGTAAACTGACATATACTTGTTATGTAGTTCATAACAGTTATGTATTTGTTTAAGAGTTTAGTCATAAAAATTAAAAAAGAGATGGAAGAAGTGGGCGGTCTGAGTTGTAGTGTAGACGATTTTTTTTTTAAACCAGTTTGACCTCTGGATGCCTGGCCGGGAGGAAGCAAAATGATTTGAGCTAACAAAATTGTAAAATGGTCATGGTCACATCCCACTTTCAAGGCACTCAACACATCAAGGAACCACTCACCCATTCACACACACATTTGCACACAGACACTGGGGGTGAGGTGGGTTGAGGTGGGTTTAGGACAATGACAGCAGTTAACTGTGGGAGCTGGAATCAAACCAGTGTGTTTGTTAGTGGATCTGGCCTCTCTACAGATGATGTTTATGTAGAGAGCAGGAATCAAACTGCCAACCTTCGTATCAGCGGATCTGCCAACTGAGCTACTGTCACCCAATGGCAGCTGTAAATGTAAAGTATTATTATTGCTCGTAATTTTTCTGAGTGGACATTTAGAATTTAGATTGAACACAAATAGAAGTCTTAACTAGGGTTAGCAGTAGGTTTCATACGTGCTAATTGGGACCATTATTCAAGCCCTACTATATCACAAGTACGAGAATGAATAAGCGACTGAAGACTACAGCCCTATGTAGCCAAATGTACTTCTCTCCATACAAGATCCTTCTATGGAACCAGCTCTGTCCCAAATGGAGACTACAGCTTGTCCCGCATTGACACCTGGGATGCTTCTTTTTTGGCCCAAATTAACTTTCATTCCCAGTGTAACAAGATTCTCCAACAAGCTGTCAACAAGACTCCAAAAACTGCTCAGCGCAGTTCACAGGCCTTTCCCCATCTGTCTCACTCTATATCTGCATGGAAATCAATGGCATCTGCACCAGGGACCTATCCACATCACATCTTCATTTCTAATTAGGGACAGCCACAACAAAACCTGAACTAGACTGATTGAGTTGATTTTTCTCATTGAAGGAGCATAGTCACCTGGGACGCACATCATTTTCACTCCTAAAAAGGATCAAGTGCTCTTTCAGTGTGAGTGTTATGCATTCAGATCCCTCTGTCCCTCCAGGCAACATGTGAAGAGGAAGTAGACATTTTGGTACTCTTAATTTAGACATTTCTTTAAAGGTGTATTATGTAACTTTTCTGCCACTGGCTTGTCTCCTATTGTTTTGCCAGAAGTGTTTCATTAGCATAAGCATTAAACTGATGTCTCCATGGAAACGCCAACGGTCAGACTTTTCCACCTTCAGGGCACTCAAAGCGTTTTACATCAAGGAACCTCTCACCTACTCACACACACATTCTTACACCAGCGTACGCAGGCACTGGGGGTGAGGTAGGTTAAGTGTCTTGCCCAAAGACACAATGTCAGCATTCATCTGTGGGAGCTGGAATCACACCGGAAACTTGTGGGTTAGTAGATCGAACCGCTCTACCAGATTATGTTTATGTCGAGAGCGTGACCCACTAACCTTCGGATCACACTCCAACTGAGCTACTATTGCACACTGAGATACTGTCTCTTACTTAAAGGTTAGATCTATGGAGGTACAACCCTGCTCACAATAAGAATGCATGTTTGAAATCATCATGTGGAATATTCCTGGCAAAGCAACAACAACTCCACAAGTCAGGCAGGTAGCAGAACCTCCACCAACAAAGTGACTTAGTGCTTCTTTAAGCTCAGATGGTTTCTTAGACTTTGGAGATAGACAAACCAAGACACTTTCAACAACAAGAACACACCCTCAGCTGGGATCAGTTTGTATGGAGAGCTCTTCTCTTGGAGCACTCCACACACTGCTGCTGAAAGAAAAAGAAAGTTCTGAGGCAAACAACACTTGAAACTTTATAATGGCTCTACTACAAGAAACGAACTGATTAAATGAAAAAGAGAAAACCGGGCTGGAAGCAAAGTATGTAATTTGATTTTATGAATAGTCCTTGCAAATCATTCATCCTTCACCTGTCAGAACTCAATATATGCTGGAGCTGACATCAGCCACTATGGGCCTGGGGCAGGGTTCACCTTAGCTAGAGAAATGGGAAAGATGAGAAACAACATTTGTCATGCACGCTTGGTCACGTAGACATACAGTTACAGTTTTTTTGCTTTGACGCTAAAGTCAAAATTTCAGCACAAATTGCAAAACTTGCCACTCAAGGCGCAAACTTGGTTCATGTTGGCATAAACTTATATCCATTTCCTAGCCTTAACTCTCACATCAAAAATACCAAAGGCTTTTTGCAGAACCTAAAACACAACAATGAACTATTTAATCACAGAATGCAATCGCAACACTCTTTCCGCACATACTGTCATCTGTGTAGCTAAATACTGCACACTCTTACCAAAGTCCATAGACCAAAGACACAAAGGACAAAACTGAACACAGGAATCACAACATGCAGAGATTTTATCGACAGGCATAGAGGCACTAGAAATCACAATGTTAAAGACTTCTGTAGTGAAAACCTGCATGAACCAGGTTTTCATTCAGACACAGGTCCAAGTCTGACAACTGCGAAAAGTACAGATTTGAAAACTGTGCTTTATTGTTCCCTAAATGATTGTGTGATATTTTACACATACCTCACCCTCAATCCACCAGAAACACTGTGATATTGGTCCTACAGGTCTCTGACCCCCTCACTCTACATCTACACTTCATCTACACTACAGGTCTCTGACCCCCTCACTCTACATCTACACGTCATCTATACTACAGGTCTCTGACCCCCTCACTCTACACTTCTAACAGTGTGATCCAGGTCCAGGTCTCTGACTCCCTCGCACGTCTAACACTATGCCAATGTCTAAATGGTGGTTAGAGAAGTTTATAAATCTGATGACTGTGTTTATAGTCTAACCACAAAGTGTTCTTTTTACAAGAGTGCTGAGTGAAAGAAGAGTGAAAAGTTTCAGAAAATCTGCCAAAGTAGTTAAAAAAAACTGTAATAATACAATAAGAAAAGAGCATCGTGTAGACAAACGTGTATTTGGGTAGTTAAGTGATTTTTCTTCTAAAATATCAAATTTGAGTTATTGAATATAAAAAATTGTCATATTAGAGTGCCCTGAGCACATTTTGGAACCAGAAAAAGCATTAAAAAAAAATCCAATATTGAAAAATCCAAATAAACAGACTGTGACACAGACATCATTGTTTCATTTTTCAAAATTGGTGTCATTTGATAATGGGTTAGTGGACTGAAAAATGTTGAAAAACACTGGTTTTGTGGATAATATGATCTAAAACCTCACGATAATGCTTTATTTATATGATCTGATTGCATTAAACTTTTCACATTTATACTTTAAAATGGTGTAATGCTACAATAACAGCATCATAATGTCTGGACCCAGAACAATTTCCTTTCTGTGTGATGTAACTGGTCGACTTATCTCTGTCCCACTGCAGGACCTTAATAAAGCATCCAGTGAAGTATTGTTATTGCTTTAAAAACACACAGGACAGAATTATTAGACCTCTGGGGCCAAAAGCTTCAGCGAAACGGTAATATCCACTAATGTAATCTAATACAATGGCTCTGGGTCAGACAGTCATCATAAAATACACACAAATATTTCAGGAGTCTACATATGTATACTCCTTTATATGCAGTTAAAAAGTGACTATAACCGAGACGTGAACTACTGCTCAAGATCTGGAGATGGGTCCCTGCTGCTGACAGGGAGTGGGCCCATTAAAGGCTGGGTCAAATGCAGAGGTCAAATTACCCCACACTGTGACAATAAAGTACCTAAAAATGTGCAAATCTAAAACATAAGAACTAGATGTTATGTGGTATCAAGATAATATACCAAGCACAAACCACATCAAATGTTTAAACTGATTAGGACTAAACCCAGGACAAAACATGGACTAGACTAGACCAGGACTAAACCAGAACTAGAACAGGACCAAAAACAGTCTACATCAGGATCAAACAGGACAAGGATGAATCTAGATTAGCTTATTTATAGATGTTTAAGCCCACGGAGTCCTGATTGTGTCTACTTAACATCAATTATGCTTATTTTATCCGTTCAAAAGTTAAAAATACTCTTGTTTATATTTCTAGTATTACTGAATATATGGAGGCAGTTTTTGTATGTTCTTATTAGCTTGATCTAAATGGGCTTTGACTTGAATGAGCTATGTATATACAGTAGATTGAATTTGATGATAAATACATGTCCTGGGGGAGGTTTCTATATGGGACAAGAAGAGATTTAGCCGATAATATCATGGTTAAGAAAAATTATGTTAGGAAACGCTGTCCACCATTTTGAAGAATAACAGACCACTATTTTAAAGGCAGATTTCTCATATGCAATGTTTACTATCGCTGCTCTCTCATATCAATATCCAGTGGTGGAAGAAGTAAAAAGTAGAAGTAGCAAAATAATACTTAAGTTAAAGTAAGTATCACATGAAAAAAAATCAAGTTAAGTAACAGTATTAAAGTAGCTGTTGAAAAATGTACTATAAACATAAAAAAGTAAGAGTTATTTGCAGAGATTTTTAGAACTATTAAAGCATTAAATGTAGTGGTTTTGATAAATAATTTAGCTACTTTAAGCGATTCAGCTGATTTCTTAATTTTTCTAGATGTTTTTACGTTTTGCTTAAAGTTGGGACGTTAACTCAAATGAAATGTGCTAAAAAAAAAAAAAAAGGAAAAAAAAAGTCTCAACCTCTTAAGCAATACTTTTACTTTTCAGTCCTGATATCAAATGTAGTGAAGTAAAAGTAAAATGTACCCACTTTAAAATTTACCTAAGTATAGTACAGGTGTTATTGGTTTTACTTATGTACACTACTTTATTACTTGTACTATGTTACGTCACTGCACAATATCATTTTATTTCTCTTGTATATGATTAAAACGACTTCTTTATTAGGCGCATAAATATATTCTGAAATAAAATTCAGTAAAGTTTTGGTGTATTGTTTGTCAAAGGATGTCATTGTAAAGGGTCATTTGTTTGGAGTGTGCCTGTTTACGGATGCACTCAGTTTCCATGTTTTGGAGTATACACAGTCCATGTGTGTGCAATTACAGGACCGTCCACTAGAACAAATGAAGCACACTCATCCATGACTCCCGCTCACGAAAACAGCAGTACACAGCCACAAGTGCAGCTGATGCAATGGTTTCTTCCCTTTCACAAAATCTGTAGAAAAACGTTTTTTGAATAGTTTCTGCTATGGGTCACCGAAAATTGACTTAGGGGATGACACAGGAAATTGTCCGTTTACAATTTTTCTAACCAACATCCCAGTCTTTCACTATACAAAATACATGATGTTGCAACAAAATCTATTTCCATGGGTTTCAGAGGGAAAACAAATGTGTACCGTGGTAACTGCACTTAACAGTTCAAATTAAAATATAGTGTCTTTTGAAAGGTCTACTGAACAGAACATCATACAAAATTATATTAGTGGGTGTTTTTCCAAAGTAATTCTTTCTTAAGGTTTAAATCCATTAAACTGCTATTATATTGAACGAGGCTGGAATTGCACAGGACCCTGCAGAGCGTTAACATGATCACTTAAGAGCACCTCTGAAAACCAATCAAGCAACTAGGTTATTTTTAAAACATCTAAAAATGTTCCACGGATGGCTGAAATCATATCTGCTGCCAAAACTCTCAAAGCAAACAATATCAAGTTCAAATTCACAAAATGTTGCAACTGTAAGTGCTGTACCATTCTCAGTGGAATACAGTACATCGTTTACAAAAAAAAAGTATCTTGTTCTCTTTAAAGCTGCTGAATACCAAGCGCAACCATAGTGAAGATGATGCACTCTGAAAAGTCATAAAAAATACAAGGATAATTTTCAACACAAGAGCCTTGTTTGTTAAAAAAAAAAGAAAGAACTAGATTGTGATGTTGTCTGAGCATTGCAAGATGGAAATAAAACATGATAAATATTTCAAACCAGCTACAATATGAATCAAAGTTAATGTATTATTCAGCAAACACATATGAAAAATGCCTTCTTCTGTCATCTGTAATTGTGTTGCCTTGTGCCCACACTGCATATGAGACCCCTGCTTACCCAGTATTAGAATTAATGGAGTAATACATGTGTGATTTATTTTGGTCACTTTGCTCAGATAATTTGCATATACATTAACAAATATGGCCCAGAGGTTAGAAAAAAAACTGTGTATGTTAGCTACCAGACAGTGCAGATACAAAAATGTGCATAACTGAATAGAGGAAAACATTACATATAAACAAACACGCTCCCTGATCAGCGGCCTTGGAGTTGCGTGCTTGATGCAATAATTTATTTGTTTTTCAGACCGAGGTTTAGTTAGTTTGTTTTCATACCTGACAGTTTTGACTACTCACTAGCGCTTTTCCTCATGTGGTCATGTGCTGTTGCTGTAATGTGCCCTGTCAGCTCATTTAAACAGCTGTTTTCCTACCAGTGGAGACAGAACGCCAGCGCCATCTGCAGTCCGACTTCTTCAGGATAGTATCCCAGGTGTGTGAGAGTAAAAAGGCCCCCTCGTCCTGATTTATAGTCTCTTGGACACGTTTCGGTATTTCGATTGTCTTCTTAATCCAGCGACAACAAATATCACTGGGACCGAGGACTAGCCGCATCAAAACTGAGATTTAGCTGATTTACTTTACAAAAATGGAAAAGCAAAACTGGATACGTTGGTGACACAATCGCAATTTAATAATCTGGTAATACATTTTTATACACACACCTGCTCCTCCTGTTTTTAATGTTTTATATGCACTTGTATGCTTATTTGTTTTGTTTTTTCTGCTTGTATTGTATTTTAAACAGGGTGGCCAAGAAAAAAAGAGCCCAAGTGTTCTCATTGGGTCCCCCTGTATAAATAAAGATAGATAAACTCACTCACTCACTCACTCACATACCTGGGATACTGTCCTGAAGAGCAAGTCAGCGCCAAAACCTGTTTAAATCAGCTGACCGGACATGTCACAGCAACATCACGTGACCACTCTGAGGAAAGCCGCAAGTGAGCTGTCCAAGCGGTCAGGCATGAAAAAAACTAAACACTGGTCTGAAAAAAGAATCTATTAAAGTAAATTAAGGGAAGTCCAGATGAACCTCATTGTACTGATGCTATAATGTTACTAAATGACTCCTATGGCCATAATAACACCATTTCCAACCTGCGCTGTTAAATAAAGCACATTCCAGCAAATTGTAATAGCCCACGAAACTGGGAGGTGCAAAAAAGCCCTTTACCACATTTGAGATGACCATGGATCTATTAAAATAACAAATGACCTTCATCACAAACTAGCTAACACACCAGATCCGCTACAACCTCACTGCATTAGTATTCCTGCTTCAGATGTGCCTCTTACCTTGCCTTGCCGAGAGAGAGGCATGCTGGGTAAGGTTTTATGCCCCAACATCTGTTTTCCCTCCCTCCCTCTCTATCTTCCACCGAGCATCCCTGTATTTTCTGTAGCAGCCGTAGAGTGCAGTGCAGCAGGAGGCAATTACAGATGAGATCCAAACTTACGACTATTTTAACACTACTCTTACCATTCATAAGGACAACTTTTGATAGACTTTCCGAGGAGTTTTTGTGATAAGCACTTTCCTGAATGATTTGCATTTTAACACTTGCATTTGTATTCGGTGGCGTTTTAAAGTGCGCTGATTTGAGCAGCTTTATCTGTTGTAAACCTCTCACACAAAAGTACTGTTATTCATGAAATGCGCCTCTAATATGCAGCCTCAGAGATAGCAGTGATAAGCAGGCTGTAGTCATTTCAACATTTTTCAACTTGAACGGAGAGCGATCTTAATCTCAGTACCAAAATGTGACTTTTTTATGAACTCCTTTAGTAAATTTCAACAGAAAAAGTTCGATTTTAAATTTTCTATACATTACTTTGGGAATTGCTTTGACCTTGATGGTAAACTGTAGTAGTGGCACTTGTTAGGCTTGTAACAGTGGTGGAATGCAACAAAGCAAAAGTAGTAAAGCGCTATACTTGAGCACACATTTTAAGTAACTGTACTTCACTTAAGTAAATTTTAAAGTGGATACGTTTTACTTTTACTTCACTACATTGAGAGCAGGTATCTGTACTTTCTACTCCACTACATTTTTGAACAGGACTGAAAAGTAAAAGTATTTGTCATTAATGTTTGACACCTGCTCGAAAAGGCTGAGGGGTTTATTTTTAACATGTTCATAATTTGAGCAAATGGAAATTTACAAAATATAAAAACAGCTAGGAAAAAAAATATTGATTCAATTGTTTCAGCACAAATCTTTATTAAAATCTCTACATTTGCAGCCTTAGAACTCTTAGAAGACCTTACAAATATGGCCAAAATACTTTTACTATTTACTCTTTAAGTTTATTTTAAACAGATACTTTAACACTTTTACTTATGTGGATTTTTTCATGTCTACTTTTACTTTGCTATTTTTGCTCCAGTATCTGTATTTTTACTTAAGTAACAAAATTGAATACTTCTTCCACCACTGGCGATAATATATTTTAAAGTGCTATATGCTATTGAGGAGAATATAGATGACAAACAATAATACTGAAACTAACTGATTATCTTCCAAAAGTATTCTAAATGTACATTATCATCAACAAACATGAGTTGCAGTAAATAAATACAAGAATGAAACATGTTAGTAGTTAGTTTGTAATTTTAAGTTCTTTTACCAACCCTCTACACCACAAATCTCATTGCAGTAAAGAAAAATAACAGAATATTCTCCACTAGTGCAAATAAAAAGTACCTACAATAAATATTGAGCCCTTAAAACTATTGTCCCATCTGTTATTTATTGAAGGATAACCTGATATAGTAATTATAGTGACAGGGCTAACGCTTTTCAAAATGCATAGACATATAAATTAGGTCGTTTGTATATAATAAATATTTGTTTCATCTTTAGTTATAAACTTCACACAATGGGGGCAACAGTAGCTCAGTTCGAATCCTGCTAAACATCGTTGGTTCAAAGGTCAGATCCACTGACCCACAGATAATTGCTCTTGTAGTGTCCTTGGGCAAGACACTGTACTCACCTTGCCCTCAGTGTCTGTGTACACTGTTGTGTTAATGTGTGTGTGAATGGATGAGTGGTTCCTTGATGTAAAGTGCTTTGAGTGTCTTGAAGGTGGAAAAGTGCAATATAAAAATTTGACTCTTTACCATTTACCAATGTGATGAAAATGGTAGAGACTACCTTTGATGTCCCTTTAAATAATAAAGGAGCTTTCAATTTATTTCTATCAGTGTGACATAGATTTTCTCTTTTTGCCTCCAGCTACCGCATAAACATTTTATGGCATCTTTTTTGGCAATTTCCGTATTACAGTCATTGTCTATAAAGTAGCTCTTATGCTTACAACATAAGTCAAAGTATCACAACTATTTAATAAAGTTCACATTTAAACATATATAGAGCAAATGTGCACTTTAAAAAATTGAAGTGATAAAGCTGTATTGTCTAAATAAAAGCCTGTAAGAGCGCAGTAACTTGTCTCCCTTGGCAGACTCACACAGCACTGACTAAACAACAGCCATGAGCCAAATAAGCAGTGAGTTTTCACCTGGGAGACTCTCTGCTCTGAAACTCTACCTCTCAACAACACACTGATTTGGCAATATTCCGCTTTATGTTGTTTAAACACATCTATGTAACGTTAGGTCAGTGGACATACCTTTGGATTGAAAATGATAATTATAGTATTGATTGCCCTCACGACTATGGGAACTGTTCCAGCAAATCTGACAGAGCAATAATGTTCAATCAGCACATGGAGGATTGCTTTGTTTGCACACTGTGAGAAAGAATGTGTTTTCGCCCAAAAAACCTCTGTCTTAAAGGTGCATAGGCCCGTGGACAGAAATATGGGGGACTCATGTGGGACAAGAGGCCTCACATGAGTCCTCCTCTAATATAAATTAAATGACAGAGGGTGCAATTCTGGGCCGCTAAGACTCTGAGTCTGAAGAACAGACCCCTTTGTCCCCTGCCACTATATGTAACTTTTCTGGTTTGCCTCCTGTTTTTCTCTATGAACATGGTATTTTTTTTGCCTGTTAATGATTATGACATTAAACTTGTCTATCATTGCATTTATTAAATTAATTGTTTTTTATTGCCAGGACATACCTTGCATTCTCATTGAACAGGCTCACCTCTCCACAGAGCCAGCCAAAAACTTAGCTTTGGCTTCTATGGAAAAAGGTAAATTTACAGCCATAGAGTGGGACATTCCAGAAAACAATAACATCTGCATGGAGACAATTAATGCAGCGGACTCAGACCCAGAAAAGTCACATAACGCTGCTTTAAATAATACATTATCCACAAGTTTCTATGAGATTCCAGCATTTCTGTAACCAAGGGGATTGGTCACCTCTGCATTGTGAAATTTATTCCCATCTCAGAGAATCTGCTGAAGGTTAAGGTACGCTTTATTGTTCCCGAAGGCATAATCTGCATTTGAGTCCATTCTTCTTCAGTGCTGCCGGCAACCTCTCAGGAGCAGTGAGCATCCGCAGTGCAGATCTTGAGCTAGGTTTAAGTCAGGTTTAGTTGGGGCATTAGCCTATAGTGCATACTTTGTTTTATGTTTGGGAGGAAATTGGAGCACCCTGAGGAAAATCATTGAGACATGAGAAGATGCAAACTCATTAAGTACACAACACACCCCACAGAGGGGTCAAAAGTGCTACTAACCCACCAACAGAACATTTCCCTCTACCTCCCTCTTCACTCTTTATCCCCATTACAAGCTGTTTTTAAAGGATTTAGGAGAAAAAGAGACAAAAGTATACAGGGAGGAATTGAATATGACCCTAAACATCCAACCCATTTCAAGCACAATGCACTATGAGAATACAATTGAGCTGACCGTGGGATATAATGAATGTGCAGAAGTCACAAAAACAGACTAATTCAGAGGCATTAATTGTGAGGAATTAGCTCTGAATACAAAATGGTGTTTATGTGGTAGTAACAGTATTCAGCAGGAGACCGGGGACAGCTTCCGAACCATGTTGTAAATCAACAGGAACTCTGCATTTGCCAAAGCAAAACCAGGTCGAGATCATCACCATACGGCTGCTTCTTCCACTGCTAACACAGAAATCATATCACTTCTTCTTTTTCTAGACAACTCTATTTTTCAGTTTTTCCCTTCCTTGATTTTAAAGTGCCTCCGGGGTTCACAATAGACCCCGCAATATGATGCAATTTATGCCCAAACTAACGTGTGAAGAAAGCAGAATCTCATTTAAAGACAGGATCAGAGCGGCGTGGTGAGACCGACAGTTGAAACAAATAGTATCTTTAGTGTAAGCGGTGATGGCTTTGAACAAGCAAAAACAACGACAGGTTATATCAAAATCCCACAGCGTGATAATATACAGCTACTGCAACATTAAACAAAGGTCTTATTGATATCTGCGTATGGAAATATTTGCATTATTCAAATTTTGGAGGGTAAGAACTTCAAAAATCACCAAGAAATTGTCTTTGAAGGCTTTTGTAGTTTTTGAGTGGCTGCAGTCGCCCACTTGATCTTATATAACTGTGGGTATTTGAGCAAACAGATCCAAGATGCATTCACTTTCAGGAGGTTTTTATCTTTAGACTTCAGGCTAATGGCAGCACTGGCCTTGTTTCTGTCTGTCTCTTTCTGACTCAAACAAAACCGTCACCCACACCAGACCAGATTAAAGCACGAAAGTGAAAGCATTCAGAGCTATATGATCTCTGAGTCATTGACTGGTTCTACTAAATGACTGATAATGACTTCTGAAGAAAGATGAAACGTATATTATTATATTAATATATTGCTCAGATCTTACTGAGGTGGTAAGCACTAATCACGCCTATAATTATCATCTCTGATAGGTGGAATGAAGACAAATTATCTGTTCATCCCAGCACCTGTTAGAGGGTGGGATTTATCAGGCAGCAAAAGAACAGTTTGTCCTTGATGAAAAAAATGGACAAACATTTGAGTATATTTGTCAATGATCAATTTGTGATGGTTTAATACATAAATTCATAAACCACTGAGCATAAGGTAGCGTAGTGTTCCTGATCTGCCCCAAAAAGTGACAAGCAAATAACTGATGATATCAATCTAGGCCTGTCACAGTAACACATTTTGAAGCACGATATATTACCACAGAGACATACAGCAATAAAGGATAATATTGAAAGTACTTTATGCCACTGATACAAAAAAAAAAAACAATAAAGCAGGATTATCCCAGTAAACACATTTTTATATACACAGTAACATTAAAAGGCTGAGCAGTAACAATTAAATAGCAGAATGGAGCAATAATTAGACACAGAAGTGACTTTTTCAACCCTCTGCAACTCAAATCTTTTATCGTGTTGCATCAAAATTAACAAAAAAATCCCCACTATTACTAGAAAATGCACACATGACAAATATTGAGCCTCGAAATATATTGTTCCAGCTTTCATATATTGAACCGCAGGTCGATATAGTAATTATTGAGACAGGCCTACAACAACATAAAACATGCCAAACAGAGATGGTTCCAGGGTGTGACTGTAGTTGCACCAGGGGCATTGTAGGATGGGTCAAATGCAGAGTACTTATTTTGTTATTGAGTTGCTCTCTTTGGTATAGTTTTGCAAAGATTTAGCAATATGAGAGAAATGAAAAGATAGAATTCTTTTAATCTTTTTACCATGACACTTTAATCAAGTCTACCAGAAACAAAACATGCAACCTCCACATTTTGAGATGAATTATTTTTCACTGATGAATGATTTGTGTTCGTAATCTTAAACATCAAAGTTACAATCCCTGAAATTTAGTTGGATGCGATTTGCAACGTAAGAAAAAAATAATAATGTGCATGTTGCTGTGTGTGGCTTTTCACATCAAACCTTCCACACACAGATTGGCTGACAATGACCATTGTGTACTGAAGGCATCTCCAGTGTCCAATAAAAATGCTAATATCTTTCTTACAATCTGCTGATGGTAAAGAAATGGCCTTTTACCACACAAACTCCTGGATTTATAGCTACACTTTTATTCACACGTAAATATGACAGTGATGATCTGCACCTGTTTGGAGAGCTGATACTGAAACACTCAGAAAAGTTTCCATATGATTGCAATTAAAGGGATTTCTGTAAAGTTTTTGCTGTGAAAGAGCTATAATGGAGTACTGTTGCACCTCTCCAAGCCTTTTAGTTTGAGGACTGGCACAGCTGCGGGGCCCTCATCTAAATATTGCAGGACAGGGTTGTCATATGCCAGGTGCAGATTACTGTTGGCTCGCTCAGTCCTTTGGTTGTCAGTTGTGTTATTTCTAGGGACACGATCCTCTCTCTTCTCCTCCACCCCACTATCGTCATCTTTGCCCAGTCTGCGGCAACACGCAGTTACCCTGGTGATAAGCCGGTCAAGTGGTTTAAAAGAGCGCATCCAAGGAGGTAGGAAGTCCCAGTTTTGGAGCATGCTGGGAAGATGTCGCGGACTATGGCTTTGCATTAGGTTTATCAAAGTAATGCAAACTGTTACGGCCACAAAGGGAGCCCCAACACCAACCATCACCTGCCAGCCGGCCAAGGACAGACCAAGTACAAGGGAGGGCAACACCAAAAAGAAAATAAGAAGATAGAGGATTGCAAACCAGCGGTATTTGGCAGTCCGCTCCCCAAGGACACGCGACATTCTTATGGGAAGGCGCATACAGGGAATGGGATACCACAGGATTATGCCAAATACGTTGAAGAAAAGGTGACACAATGCAATCTGCGAAGGAAACAGAGGATTATGAAACAATTTCTCTAGAGGAGAGAACCTGTATTATAATGTTTATGTCAATAAATTGTAAACAATATTGCATGTGCAAAACCTGTCGACAAGTCTCCCCAGATTTATTCACTAATTTGAAATGTAGCTAAGCTTTTCTCTTGATTTCCCTCTTGTTCCCTTACATTTGTGTTAATCTTCTTCACTTAGCAAAAAAACAGGTGTAAAATATATTCATGAAAACACCTGTCCCGAAGGAAGCGAGTGCAGAGGAGGCCCCCAGTGTTTTTAGACCTGAATTCAAAATAATGTTGAAAGCCGAATTTACCTGTAAGGCAGCAGTGAGTTTGTTCCCAGGACTGGCCAGAGCTGCGAGCAGAGCTGTGGCTGTGGTGCCGATGTTGGAGCCAAGAGTGAGTGGGTAGGCCCGCTCCAAACTAATCACACCCACTCCTGAGATGAAATGGTGCACCAATTGAAAGAAATTTACTACATGTTTATTAATGACAGTAATATTAATATTATTAGTGTTTTCCCAGGATTCCACCATAGACTCTGTAAAGACTAAGACTAAGAGTAAGTTAGCAGGTTAGCTATGACCATTTATATACAGTCTGTGGTTTCCACTAAACCTACGGACGGACAAGGGATAATACATATTTTGGAGCATAGTAAATGTCACTTTAAAAAAATATAGTTAGTTACTTCTACTTGTGATAATATAACAAGCAGAACGTGTTATATGTTTTAACTTTTTTTCTTTTTGTTGAGCTTGTTTTTAGACCATATGGGCAAAAGTAAGCTGAAAAAAGTGATGATTAGTACCAAGTGAAGGGGTTTAAATGGGGATAGGGGATTATAATGACAATAAGGCTGTATTGAAAGTAGCATAGGCTGTGATTATAAAGTAGAGAGGCTCCCTTATATGCTTGGCCCCTCTGGCTGCTTAATTATTCCAGCTGAAAATGAAAAAAAATCTCAATGCATTTTTCACTGTTTCTGCCTTTAGCAAAGTAGTGGTTATGCAACATATAACAATAACATCACAAATCTCATTTAATAACAAAATATGCCTCTGGTTGACTGCTTAATTACTTATTAGTCAGAAAGCAATTTTGAGGTAATGGCAGATTGGAAACTGGCCTGATTGGGTCTTTACAGCATCCAAAATCAACAAAGAAAAGGCTTCATTCTCTTAATAATAGTCCAAAACAGTTTTTCAATGCAAAACTAATGATTTATTGTATTAGGGGGCTCTAGGGGCTTTACAGCAATATTTTATTCTTCTGGTGCAAGAGCAAAGGCCTTGAAAAGTTCAATTTGTGAGCTTGTCTGTGTCCATTTTATGATCCGTTAAACACAGCGCATTATTTCACTGTAGATGTCAGTCTGGAGACACTGCTGAGTTGCTCATATAAGCTGCTCCAACTTTATTTATGACTTCATGAATATACAAAAATGCATATTCATGTTATTTTGGGGGAAGAAATATAAATGCAGAAGTGCTAATCCCACTGAACATGCATATTTGAGATGATAAATTACACTAAATAAATCAGCCTGTAAGGTTTTCCAGAGCTGGACCTGGTACACCTGCACACTATAAATATGTTGCCTGGTATGTCCACAATCTCTGTAAGTATTGGAGAAGTATGTATTCTGGATCCAAGGCACACAAATTAATGTGGCAAAACATGAAGAATTTTTCTTTCATGTAGTAATCACAATTCTTGATTACATTTTGTTTTGTCTAATTAAAAATCACTATTATTTTTATTATAATTAAAATCGTCATTGCGTAAAACCAGTTCAGGGACCGTGAGTGGACTAAAGAGGTGTCCCTCTCACAGAACAAAACAAATGCATCATGACAATACTATATTTACTGAAGACTCTTTTGAAAAATGTGTATTGTGTTTCTAGTTATTCTTCCCAAACATCAGCATTCAGAATCAGAGCACACATTAGTTTGCAGCACTATATCTTTTCAGCTTTGTTCTTCTGATACACAGGGATTATATTTGAAGTGGGCTCACGTCATACAGATATTGTCATTCACTGAAGAGTTACTCCTTCTTAGGGCCATTGGGACTGAGTGAGGTCTTCAATATTAATACACGCTTCTGTAAAATTCATATTCATGATCTTTGTTGTGATCATTAGCTGCAATATCAGGTCAGTCTGTGTAATCTCAGTGTAAAATGGAATACTATGGAGGTCAACTTTGTTTTATTCATTTTACATGGTTTACTTTTGGGGTGCAGTTTATTAAAGCGTATACACCCGCACTGATTAAAACCAGGGGTCCATTGAATGTAACCTCTTATGTGACAAATCTGCCTTTGCTAATTACAAAATAATAAGGGTGTAATGAGCTATTTAATACTCACAAGCCAATATGATTCATCAGACAGCCAAAGCAAACACTGAACCACTGTTTTGTTGTTTTTTCCACATTTCAATTATTTTTGCCTAATTAAATAAATCCCTCTTTGGAAAACCCCTGCAGATTTTTTTTTTTTCTAATAATGTGCCCAAACCGTTCCCTGTAAAGTGATTAGCAATTTATAATGAAAAATCAACCTGATTTTTTAACCACTGACACAACATTTGCAAATTTGAGTATTTGCACTTTATGAATTGCACTAATACTGCCTTGCACTGCAGCCACATTTACTGTTTAATGCTGTAAATATAATGCCATTATTACTTTTGACAATGACAAAGAATTCTTGAATCTTGAAATGTATTTATAACAGATGTACTGTAGCTATTGCTGCACTAAAGCTAAGACATCCTGGTTGTAAAGCGTGTCAATACACTCTTTAAAATGGACGCCATGCATTATACATACCTATGAGGGGTGTGATGGCAGAGGTGAAGACAGAGCTGCTTTGGACTACAAAAGTGACCCCAGCGCCTACAAACATCGCCACATATCCAGCAAGCCAACCGAATGGATCAGGTAAATCTAAAAATATAAAGATTTGTTGTTTAATAAACAATCTGTAAAAAAGGTTTTGCTCCCTTATTTCAAAGCTCCCCTCAGCACAGAGTGATCAGGCATGTTTTGTCTGTCACAACTAGGGATGCAACTGACTAAAGAAATAATTAGTTGACTAAAGGTATGCCCTGTGCATCTATTAATCAACTAAAAAGAAGGTAGCATGTCACCAGCAAAAGACAAAAAAATATCAGGATCTTGTGAAAAAACTGGAAAGATACTTAAATAACATCTGCATAAGTATAAAGTTAAAAAAAAAACTTCAGCTCACTGCATGCTTTCTCCTTTCTGTAACCGTAACAACGGTTACAAATTATTGTAATCCTAATAATCCTAATAAATCAACTAATGTAAAATTTGGCCAAGACCCTATCAACATGAATTCTCATGTGTTCTTGTACATTCATGCTCGGTCTATAATCTTCATTACCTTTTAAATGCTTTTTACAAGCTACAATGTGTCACTTTTTGATGGAGGGCACAACATCTGTTTCTCTCCACGGAGCTCCACGGATCTCCACAGTTATTGCTTTGCTAGGGATGTTGGAGATTATGGCATTAGACTTATTTACCTTACATTTATTATATGTTTTTACGCAAAAATAATACTTTGGAAAAACAAGCATTCTTTCTGTGAGTGGGCTTGCCTCACCACAGAGCTGACCAGTAAGGGGGCCTGGTGGTGGCGTCTTCATGAAGACAGATATATTAATAGAGACAGCTTTAATGTCATATTGTGGAAAATTACAGGCAAAGCAATAACATGTCCACAGAGGCAAGCAGGAGTCAGAAAAGTTACATAGTACAACTTCAATAAACAGAAATGAAAAATGCATATGGTTACTATATAGATATGCATAATTATTGTTGAAAATAAGTGTTCTCTTGTTGAGAAGGGAGCAGCTTCTGTAATGAGCAGTGGCCAGCCAACCAATTTCAGTTTTCCAGCAAGGGAGCCATTAGTTTGGGATTATATTACATTCTCCAAATGAGAAAACTGCATCCAAGCATACGCCTGCATCCCTGAGCAGTGACTGTATGGTCCTGTCTGGGACTATGGACTATTCAAAACAGAAATATATTTGTGTTCCAACTTACAATAGCTAGAGCATGCCAGTCCTGAAAAAGTATTCTGTGTTTTATTATTTTTTTTGTTTTTGTTTTTTGGAATAATGTCAGAATATTCCTATAACAGAAATAAAGTAATAAACTAATCAGCTCGGCCCCCATCCCCATCATCATTATTTACAGCACTCTACAATCAAGAAGCAACTGTTTGCATCACATTAAGAAGGATTTCACTGTTCCTGGTTCTCTTTTTGTAACACTAAAATTTGAGATTGTGACATCCAGAGTCAGAACTTATTTGAGTTTGATTTCCCCACTTGAACCCAAAAGACCAATTTAAAGGCCCACTATGTAATTTTACTAGTGGAGGGTTCATCATCTGCTTGCATTACACCTAACCGATCACCTCTTCGCAGTTCTGAACTGTAACTAGCCTGGCTGAATCACCTGCTCCTTGTCTCCATGGAGAGCGATATGTTTTATGCCAGATTGTTTAACAACATTCCTTTAAAGGTCCTATATTACACAAAATTGACTCTTGTGAGCTTTAAGCCATGTTACAATGTTGTTACCTCATCAAAAACATACTCAGAGTTGTGTTTTGTTTCATTCACACATGTTTGAGTAATGCTGCATTATTAATCTGTTTACATCTGTAAAGCTCAAAATGCTCTGTTCCACCTTGTGATGTCATGCAGTGGTTGTTTTCAAGTTAACAGCTACCTTAAACATTTTGTTTAGTAGAGATTGGAAATTTTAGGGCTGAAATCATCAACGATTCTAGTGAAGGTGTATGGAGTTTAAAAACACAGTGGAGGCTTCCTGTATTACCACATGACGTCACAAGGTGGAACTGTGTGTTTACTGTTTACTGTTTGAGAGAAGAACTCTGCCTAAATATGCAGGAGTTGTGTGTTAAACATGTGTGAATGAAACAAAACACAACTACAGATAGGTTTTTGACGAGGAAACAACATTATAACATAGATCAGAAAATAGTGGACTATGGGCTTTTAAAAATCCAGCTAATGAGCTACCTGTGTTGATGACTTTGTGAATGATCTTTGCTACTTGTCCTTGCAGGAGTGAGTTGAGGAGCTTGACCAGGAGTAGCAAACAGGAGCAGAGGACAGCCAACGAGACAGCCAGGAGTATCAGTCCTACAGTGAGGTCTGACAGCTCTGTGGACACAAACAAGTGCCTACCTGCAGGGGCCAGCAAAAGAAAATATCTCATAACCAGCAAGAAAAACAGCTTTAAAGTACATTGTTTGTACAGATAGGTGTGGGTGGTTAGGGAGATATTACTGTAAAAACTCACACTTTAGAATGTAGAGCTCATTGCCAACCTCTGAATTGTAATAAGGAAAATTACAAGATTCAAGGCTGGCATTGACAGTGGGCTGCAAAGGAAGAAAAAAAGCATGTGTGAAAATAGATAAAATATTTACAGTGTTTCTATTTAAACTCCAAGGACAGTACAGGAGAGGTATTACCCTAACAAGGTCGGTTTGACACAGTCGTTTAACCAAACTCCTGTTCCTCATACCCTCATTGCCCATAGCGATTCCTGTGATCACACATTTGTCTAGCTGAAAGAAAAATACACATAATAGTGAATACAGTTTTAATAGTGGCCCAATAATAAATCCTAAAAATAATAATCCATTTCAAAATGAGAGGAGGCAATGATTTGTGGTCAGTGCTTACTATAATGCTTTTCCACCTTGCTTTACATCAAGGAAACACACACTCCTTCACATACACACATATTCATACACCAGTGCGCACAAACACAAGGGGCGAGTTGGGTTTAGTGTCTTCCCCAAGCACACAACGTCAGTATTCATTTGTGCGAGCTGCCAGCCTGTGGGTCAGTGGATCTTACTGCTCTAGCAATGATGTTTATGTCGAGAGCGGAATTCGAACTACCAAACTTCGGATCTCCCAACTGAGCTACTGCCGCACCAGGAGTAGAGTGCATCGCAGTACTGGCCCAAACACAGGCAGAATCATGCAAACTTCACACAGAAAGGCCTGAGCAATCTGGGAGTCGAATCCGGAACCTTCTTCTCAGCCACTATGATGTATGATAAGCCAATGAATTCACAGCACTTAATGTCAAATAGTTCCTGCTCTGTTGTTTACCTGTATGATGAGTTTAGTGATTGGTTCGGTGATGACCTTAAGCAGTTCGGGTGCATCTTGTCCAGTGTGGAGACTGAGACTCGAGACCATCCAGTGGGACATCCACGTCATGAGCCCACTGAGCACTTCCAAAGGCAGCAACACCAGCACCGAGAGCCAGTTAAAGCAGTCGTGAATGGTGGCACCCGCAAACGCCCTGCAGGGGGGGTTTACAGACATCAATAGGTTCATCTACTCCCGATATCTGCTACTTAAGCTGCTTATTATGGCTGTATCACTTTTTGGCCATACTAAGCATTTTGATCGAGTGTGTGTCATGAAAGATTAATAAAGTATACTCATTTCTCCTTTTAAATAACACTGCCATCTGTGTGTATTTTTATGCCAAAGGGTGACTAGTGTGGGCTCTGCAGAGATGAGTGCCATTATTATCACAGTAATGCCATTTTGCACTCAGGAAGAGGCAGAGACCGAGATGGAGCAGCAGATGTTTTCTTTTAGTTCACACTTGACATTTTTAACATTTCCACAATCCTTTTGCACTTATCGTGTTTCGAATTTCAGTAATGGTATAGCTCCTTTCCACTTTAGCCTTGCACCACCTGCACCTACCGCTCAAACTCGCTTCTCTCCGCTGCTTGCATCATGGCCACAATGGTATTCGTGACTGAAGTCCCAATATTGGTTCCCATGATAATCGGAACAGCCAGCTTCACCTCCAGCACTGCACACACACCCACACAACACACACACACACACACACACAGGAAATGCAACACTTGAAAAGATGAGATTAAGATTTTAGTCACACATCTGCATTCAAATTCAACACTGGAAATAGGTTCAGAGCTTGTGTGAACAGTAATACATTATGTAAATTATATTAATGAGCAAATGCAATCATGGTGATGCAAGGTTAGAGAGTTTTCGCTCTTTGTTCCAAACTACGCAGCTCAGCCTATGTAAGAATACTTTTAATAAAGATTGACATGGACTAACAAGTGGAAGTACGCAAATATCCACGTACCACTTTCGCTTTTTTTAGTCCATATAATTAGCTATAATCTTCTCCACGGCTCTCTTGATCAGTCTTTGAACTGAAGAGAAAACCTTGGCCTGATGATCCCAATCACTCTAACATTGCAAACTGAAAAGGAAGGTTGGGGGGCAGGCACTCATTTCACGCAGGTCAGCTAAGGTCACAGCCTTGGACAATAATGGTCCGTAACGCATCGTAAATTGCAGAGACCGTAGTATATTTTAATGTGTGTAAACTAGGCCTATATTGATCCTGACTGATCCCTGTCTGAAATGCTCGGTCACTGCAGTAATTCTCATCTAAACCCAGTTAAAGGCAGTTGACACTTTCAGGTGAGTCAGCTAGAGTGGTAATTCAGGAGCAATTTCAGTTCAAATTAGGACAAGACAGGACTTCTCAAAGATTTCTGCTGGAGTAAGGACTGTTTGAACTCATCCACACTCCCACTAAAGTCTATGGTCCTTAGATCTATCAAAACAAGTGCTGCTTGTATTTTGAGCCCACAGAAGGAGTGAATCAGGGTACATTAGTAGAATTGGAAAAAGCCAGAGGCACAACAGTTCAACAGAGAAATCGCAGAGCACATCTTACCCGAGTGAACGCAACACGCCAGCACCCCCAAACATCTGCTGCTGGTGTAAACTACAAAGTTAGAATTTGAAATACTTTTTTCACAAGTTTCTGTTTCAACACATTCATTTTTATTTCCTCTAGGATTTGTGTGTGATTGGGGCTTGTCCCAGATACTATGGGCCTTAGTGACAAGGCACACTTGTGAGTTATCTCGTGCATAGCTAAATATAGTTTTATTTTACCATAAATACTAAAATAGCAGATATTTTGGTGGCTATTGCTCAGTACTGTAATTAGAAAAATAATCTTGTTTATTCCAAGCATTCACAAGTGTAATAGTGCTGTAATGAACCATTGCAGTGTAGCACTCTTTGTACATGTATAATTGAATGCATAATTTCCCTCAGAGCCATTATTCATAATTTATTTGTTTACATAAATATATTTTTGTAAAGCACTGTAGTTAGTAATAATGTGTAAGCCTGATAGGATGATCATTTATTCAAAGTCAGATAGTTGGGATTGAGCCAAAATCCCAATCCCAAGTACATTTTCAACTCATGAATCAGTGGTTTTGTTTTCTCCATAGATACATGGGGGCATCTTTTTTCCATTTATGTCGTTATCCTGTGTTTTATTAGGCATCACAAAGTAGTTTTCACAAATACTCAAGAATAATTTCCCAGTTAAAAAAATATTTAGCATTTTCTTATTAAAGTTCCTATATTACACAAAATGGACATTTTTGAGATTTAAGTCATGTTATAATGTTTCCTCATCACAAACCTACTTGGAGTTGTGTTTTGTTTCATTCACACATGTTTGAGTAAATCTTTATTATTGGTCAGTCTATATTTCCAAAGCTCAAAATGCTGTTTCATCTTGATGTCATGAAGAGGTAGTTTTCAAGTTAACAGCTCCTTTTACCTTTGGTTCAGTAGAGATTGGCAACTCCAGGGCTGAAATCATCCAAACGATTCTGGTGAAAGTGTGTGGAGTTTAAAAACACAATGACGCACTTCCTGTATTACCACATGATGTCACAAGGGGGAACAGATTGTTTTCTGTTTGAGAGAAGAATATTTAGAACCTAAACATGTGTGAATGAAACAAAATATAACTCCAGGTATGTTTGTGATAAGGAAACACTATAACAGATCAGAAAAATTATGTAATATGAGCCCCTTAATGTATCTTGTCTGTACTTACAGCCTGAGGCCACTAGGCTGACCACAATAGAGGTGGACGTTGACGAACTCTGCACCAGCACAGTCACCAGTATTCCCACCACGAGCCCTGCCACTGGATTGGATAGCACTGCATTGTCCTGGAAAATGTCCCCAGCTACTTTCCCTGTGCAAAAACACCAACGTGCAATAGACAGGATTACAGGCACAAGCAACAAGACTTAAATGTGCACTATACAACTTTTCTGTTTGGGAGCCGGCCAACTGCTCGTCACCGAAGCAATGTTATTGCTTTGTTTGTAATGTTCTGCAGTGTGACATTAGTACAGTATCTTTTCAATTATAGATGTTTGTATTGCTAATAGAAACATGCAATCTTACTTTGTATCCCTAGATATGAAATAAACACATTTGAATATGGATTTTACGGACAACCACTGTGAATTTGTGAAGTTATTTATTGTTGGCATTTTTTGTTTTGGTTCTTAAGCCATTAAGTACAATCAGCTCGTCACTGTGGGTTGCCAGTTCCTTCAACTAAATCCAGTTGGATAAAAAGAAAAAGGCCCAGATCTGAATACTCACCACTAAACCCTATGTTGGTCAGTAGTTCTAAACTTGAAAATGAGGCATGGTCTCTCCATAAAAGATTAATGATGCAGGTGAAGGTACTGGCAACCCAGATTATGTTGTGATTGTAGTTTTTAAACAAGAGCACATCCTACATACTCTACCTTCAAATATATGTGATTTTTTTGGCTACATTTAAATTTTGGCTAAATTTAAAAATTACATTTTATTCACAATGCTAGGAGAGAAGCCCAGGTGTATTCTGACTCAATTGTATAGTTGAACATAAAGCAGTATGAAACCGCCCGGACCATGCAGGCAGAGCAGCACCACTTACCCCCTGTTAACTGGAAGGCAGAGCTCAGCGTGTCCAGTGAGCAAACGAAGACAAAGAGGAGGGCAAGGAGGAGAGGAATCTTGGTCAGTCCGTTTAAAAGCCGCTTGACGTTAATTGGAGTTGCTGCGGAGATTGGTGCAAGACCTGGTAAAAGACGGCAATGAGGTAAACACGCTGAGAGACCTGAAATGGTTCAAAAAGAAGACTTCAGCTGAGGTCAGATAACAAGTCAACATCCCTCTGATCACCTCAATGAAGATAGACCCAGGTATCATGATAGAGTAAAGCCTTTTGAGAACTTAATTTACTTGAACCTCTAAATGTAAAATATAGAGAAAAACAGACCTATTTCTTTTTTACACAAGAAGGGTACTACAATTACAAATAATTATTACACACCCTCACACATATATACACATATATATATATGCATACATACATACATATACATATGTGTATGCATATATATATATATCAAAAACCCATAAATGTACGAAGCATGCATATATATATATATATATATATATATATATATATATATATATATATATATATATATATATATATATATATATATATATATATATATATATATATATATATATATATATATATATATATATATATATATATATATATGCATGCTTCGTACATTTATGGGTTTTTGATTTTCAGCGACATGTCCTGTGAACAGTCTATCTCAAAATTACCCAGCAGACCGAATATAATTATTTGGTAACAGTGGACACATTGAATATAACTAGTCTCACTTTTCTTCTGATCTTTGCCCTAGCCAACATTAAGAGTACACGCACGTAGTCAGACAGTGTTTGGTGCACCCAGAACTTCAGCCGTGTCACCCAGATGGCCTGCCCCTCCTGGCTCTGTGCCTTTAGTTCATGTCCTTATCAAATGAACATGTGCTCCCTCCATCCCCAAAGATACCCTCCTCCCCCTCCGCAGTCACAGGGGCTTCATTGCAATGCTAAGTACCTGTCTCTTGGGGGCGCCTGTCTGCTGCTGTGACTGACACAGTGCTGAACAGGTGATTGGTATGTGGCCTGTAGCTCTCAAAACTGCTGGCGAGGTCCAGAGTGGATCCTATGCCCGACTCTCTGTCCTCCTCCGACGAGAGCTTAGGCTGCAGTTTTAACCCTAAAAAAAAAAAGAAATAGGAGGGGGTGACCTTGAAGAAATTAAACTTGACTTCGGACTAGCACTGGCACTGCACAATATTGAACAATGTACCAAATATTAATATTTTATGAGGACAACAATGAGCTCTGGATATAGCTAGGCAGTTTAGTCATTTTTTATGACTGTGATTTATGTTTTCAAATCAAGAGTTAAGATTCACCTCATTTAACTTTTCAAACACATCCAGGAAGATCAGTACTTGAACAATACCTGTTTTTTTTAATACTTTTTCCTGTATTAATCATTAGAACAACATTTAAGATTTATAATGTTCATATATTCGATTGAATTCTCTGGAGGTAAATCTGTTGTTTCATTATTAATTTGTGGTTACAGTGCATAGTAGTGTTCTCCCAGGATCCACCAGGCATTAAACTTTTATTTTTGGTAGATTTTTTTCACTACCACTAGTACAAACATACCTTAACTTGAGTTTGGTATTGCAGTGGTACCTTTAACTATCAACATTTGAAAGAAGAAGACTGACATATGAACTGCTAATCTAATGTAATAATCCCATAGTATATTTCAGAGGATTATGGTAGAGGATTACAGGGTGATATTTGTATCTAGTTGTTTGCCGAGAACATTCTATTGCTCAAAATGCTCATTTGATAACTGTGTTAAATCACTCAAATGTCTTCTGACAAAATATTTGCCCAGCACCACCAAATATGTGGTTAGACTAGGTAATGAGGGCAAGTGATGTAAGACTGTGACGAATTGCAGTTCATTTATTTTCATGTGATAAGGACACAGCATCTGCTAATATTAAAGAATTGAGATTTACCATGGCAATTGAAATCCTAGTGAACAAATAGAAATGATTACCCTTGTAGTCAAAATCTATGCTCTTTCCCAGGTTCACTATGGTTATCGCCCGAGATGACATGTTGCCTTGGATACTGTGCAAAGAAAAAAAAGAGGTAATGAAAATAACAGATAGGGAAAATCTGATGGAATAATTATGAGTGTAAATATGTTTATCAACCGCCCGCAGCTGTAAACAGGAGACCAAGACTCCTTGTTTAATCCTATCAACACAGCTATTAGAGTAGAACAAAGATACCCCGCATTGTATGTAATCAGCACCTGTCCTCAATCTGGGGTCAGATTGAGCATTTTAAATCATGCTTTAAATAGCACCATTTAGCCTCTCCACAGACAAACATTTGAATCAATGAGAAAAACATGAACTTGTCCTCGTGATTTCCTGCAGCAGCTGCAAGTCGGACTCTCCAGCAGTGTCTATAGAAGTTCCCCTCAAAGATTTCCAAAAAAGATAATAAAAATCCTTTCCTTTTCATATATTTGGGGACACCATTTGAAGATGAGGGAGCATTAAGTCATCTCTTAAAAGTAAAAAAGATGTGGAAGTGTGATCAGTAATTGCAGCAGATAAAATGACTGTAATTACTGTGTGAAAGTGGCATCCTCCTCCAGCAGGTTCACAAAGTCTTTGAGCATAATTTGAATCTATGTGTGTGACCTCATGTGCTTGACAAGTGGGAGTGCATTTCAATGAAAGAACACAGCTGATCTCAAATCTGCATCTTATATGTACCTGCCGCCTTTCTGTCTGGTTCATGATCCTCTCTGTTGTTTATCCTTCACCGAAATGTCTCTAATTAGCTTTCACTTGAGGAGGAAATACAGGCTTAAGTGAAACTCTCTGAGAGTGACAGATGATTTGTCAGTGTTTAAATGGCGCTGCTGCATATTCATAATATCAGATAAGCTGAATGCTGATTGCTTTCATCTCTTCCCTCTCACACATTTGTATCATTATGAGCTTTTGATTTGGTTGGTTTATGTCTTTCTCTCAGTTGTCCACATATTTTGCTGTAGGCTACTACCTCAAAGGGTTCTGACAAACTGAAATTAGCTTTAATTAGAGGTGTGAGACATTGAAAAAATTTATATATCACAGTTGTTCTTTTAGAGATATTCAAAATTAAAATATGTAGTGTATTGTCTATAATCACAACTATTAAAATTACCTCAAAAGAGAAATATTTATCTTAGCGTAATCTCCCAAACAAGGGTATGATGGGATATTTCTGCCCTCAGAGCAATTTTTGTTTGGACTCAAGCCTCCTGCTAGACTGGCCCAAATGATGCAAATACTGTATATTTATGCAAATTTAGGTAATTCTACCACTATAAACTCAATAAACTCAACACTGCATTGTGACACGGACCTAAAGTCAATGTCCCAGGCTTTTTTAAAGGTATTGTGGCTCATAGCCATGTCAAATGCACACATATGAATGACTCACTGTATTGACCACCGGTCAGTGGGACTCGGCTTTGAATATATTTAAATGATTTGCAGATTTGCAACCTCACTTCTGTGAGTCTACCCCAGGGTAGCGGTCACTACAATAGTAGCTTATCAACACCAAGTATGGAGTGAATACAGGGCCAGCCCAGCCTATAAACGGACTAAGCAGCTGCTTAGGGCCCCAGGACTACCAGAGGGCCCCCAAGACTCCATACATTTATATTGAAAATAATGACTGGAAAAACTTTTTGGAAACTAAACGACGCTCAGGTGTTTATACTAGTCTAAATATCCCTCTAAAAAAGATTTAATGTGTTTTATTTTAAGCAGCTAAATATGTGCTGCATGCATTGTTTTTGATTTGGAATAGGTGTGTCCAGCTCCATGTTTATACCATGGTGAGGGGCCCCCCTTTCCCCAAGGTGCACTTAGAATGACTGTTAAGACTAAAGGTTAGTGAAGCCAAGTTTATCTGAAGTTCTGGACAATGCTTCAAGAGCCCCAGAGGAAAATAGTTTTGAGGAAAGAGATAAATATGTCACCACTTTACACCACTGCACATGCAGGATAAAACAGTGAAGCTGGACGTGTATCATTATGTATACAGAACATATATCAGAGTGATACAAGGACAGCAGGTGAGGCAGTTTATTGGCTGATTTTGGTTGTGGCTGATCTAAACCGTCAGATGATGTGAGAGTAGATGCAGCAGGTCACTGCTCTTGTTATATCAGATTAATAACATTGAAGCCTCTCTTTGAAACATGTGCTGGATGAATGAACGACCTATGAATGATTTCTAAATGCAATCTAAAAATGCTCATTAACATGCGCATTTCCGATAAAATTCTGCTAATTTCATATGCAAATGTATGTCACATAACTCTACTCTGCAACCAAAGCCTGACAATAAACATCAAAATAACATGATCCCAAAATCAATGCTTTTTGTAGTCTGTTCTTTGAAGTTACCATTATTTAATGTTGTGTCCTTCCAATTATACTAACTTCAAATTATTTGATGATTATAAATCTGATGTTATGTCTGGTCTTTTTCTCTTATGCTTCTCTAAGTAGGACCAATACTTTGTACTTTTTGAGTAATATGATTTTAAAGTAAGTGTGCCCTTGCTTAAGTACATATTTTTGCTACTCTATTCAATTCTGCATTTTATAACATAAATAGTGTAATGTAATGTAACATTGTAAGCCCACTTTAGCCAACTGGAACACATTGAAATGCACCGGAAACCAGAAAAAAATGTCTAGAATTTAACATTTTCTCTGGAGGGGCCCCCCAGATCCCCTCTGCCTACTATGTCACTATGCCCTCAGTGAAAAAAAGGTTTGGACAGCCCTGACCTAAACTAATTATTCTATTGCCTGTTATATGTAATAATTCATGTTTTCCAAGGTGTTTTAAAGCAAGAAAAACTCTTATAACTGAATAAATGCAAGATGGATAGATTTAATTCTACATTGTTTCATCTTCACTATTAACACCTGTTCCACCACTTTGAGAAACTACTTACCTTATGTGAAAAAGCCTGTTGTGGTGCCGCGCCCTCCTAGGATCCAAGAGGGCCAGACTTTTGTGAGGTCTGTTTTTAAGTTCTCTGTGGGGAGCTTAATCAAGGACATCCTAATTTTCGATGATTCACTAACTCCTTCATTGTTAATCAATAACTCCAAGGCTCAACCTAATGATGCAAAGAAAGCAAAAGTCAGGAGAACACGTTTCCACAGGCTGATGTATGAGGTGTCTTTCTCTGCTCTTTGTTTTGGCTGATTTCGGGGCCAGATAAAACCCCCAAGATGCACTGAGCTATTTAGATGTGATTAATAGATCTGAATTAATTTTCCCCTTTCCAATGGTAACACTATAGGAAGAAAGCGTCCTCTAGTGGTTGGAGTGAGACAAGACACGCAGCTCTAAATACATCAGTTTATTATAGAAATTTATATTTTTTGCAGCATACTAGAACTCTTTTTGAGCTAACTAAAAATAAAACAATTGAAGGCATAAACAATCATACTGGAACTTAATTAATTGCTCTGGGGCTTTCAAAACATATGTCTTGATTGTAATTATTGGCTAATTATTGGTAATATTTTATCAACAAAAAAACATTTTTTTTCTTTGACCATTTAGACTTTTTTTTTTCTTCATCATCTTAGTGTTGACTTCACTAGAATATTGTTACCTCCTCAAAAACATATCTGGAGTTGTGTTTTGTTTCGTTCACACATGTTTGAGTAACACTTTATTATTAGTCCGTCCACATCTCCAAAACTTAAAATGCTCTGTTCCACCTGGTGATGTCATTAAGTGGTAGTTTTGAAGTTAATAACTTTTACCTTTTATTCAGTAAAGATTGGCAGTTCCAGGCCTGAAATGATTCTAGTGAAGGTGTTTACAGAGTGGACCACTTCCTGTGTTTTTGATTTGAAAGAACTCAGTCTAAATATCCAGGGTTTATGTGTTAAACGTGTGAATGAAACAAAAAACAACTCTGGGTATGTGTTTGATGAGGAAACAACACTGTAACATAGATCAGAAAATAGCGTAATATGGGCCATTTATGCATCTGGATGATTTGATGATCAACACGATCATGAAACAGCACGGTGGACATGTTTCAAACATCTCAATCCTGCTTAGCTTGAGCTTCACATAGAGGCACTTAGCCAGCGATCAGGATCTATCACGCTGTCTTTGAGTCCTGCAAAATCTTCCTACCACAAATAGGGCTACACACTGCTGTCCCCCACAGAAATGCCCAAAGATGTTATTTGGCTAATTATAGGGGTGAAATGATTCGTTGAGTAATTCGATTCCTATAAAGCTTCGATTGTTGTTTTATTGCCTCGATGATTCGTTAAATTATTATGAATAGAACAACGTGAAACTGAAGCGCACAGGGAGCACGGAACCATTGAGGCGCTTGTTTCCGCACGGACCCTGCACAGCACAGAGACGAGTTTAGCAGCGAGTGAGAGCCCGGAGAAGAGCCGGAGGAGAGCGATGATGAAAACAAACCAGTTCACTTGAAAGACCGACGAAAGGTGAAGACACAGAGGCTAAAGTGAACTAAAGCGAACCACAGTGACTAAAGTGAACTAAAGCGAACCACAGGGACTAAAGTGAACTAAAGCGAACCACAGGGACTAAAGTGAACTAAAGCGAACCACAGAGGCTAAAGTGAACTAAAGCCAACCACAGAGGCTAAAGTGAACTAAAGCGAACCACAGAGGCTAAAGTGAACTAAAGCGAACCACAGTGACTAAAGTGAACTAAAGCGAACCACAGGGACTAAAGTGAACTAAAGCCAACCACAGAGGCTAAAGTGAACTAAAGCCAACCACAGAGGCTAAAGTGAACTAAACCGCACAGGGACCTAGATTAGTGCCACAACACGGCTGCATGATCACATGTAAATATTCACTCTTATCTTAATAAAAAAAAAGTGATTGTATAACTGCAAATGATGTCAACACCTGATTAAAATTTTGATCACAAATGCATAGAAACTAACTAGTTCTCATTTAACAAGAAAATTGACAATGATTCTAGGGACATTTTGATCTGGTCTGTCATATTAGTGAAACGTTTGTTTTGGGGACATATTGATGTGCTATTAAGAATAAATGTTATTTCGGTCAGAAAAACGACTTATTTGTTTTAACTATGAACTGTGCACAATATACAAATGTAATACATTGCTTACTTTCTTACAAAGGTGCAAAACGTTCTGTTTCCCATGCAGTAGTGGCCTTATATCATTAAAGGAAGATAACAGCTATGTTCTGGTCATTTTGGTAAAAGACACATTTTTTATCTGTAGCCTCTCTCATCTCAGTGATCAAAAGAACCATAACTTCAGAAGAAACAACTAGTATTCTTTCAGGTTATTTTATGGAAGGTAAAAAAAAACTATTAAAGTAAATAATCAAAAGATTACTTGAAAAAATAAATAATAAAATAAAGTAATAACTAAAATAATCAATAGCTGCAGCACTAGCTAATTATTAAAAAAAACTAACCATGTTACTTTTTGTCATGTCAGCAGTGCATCCGACTAAATCGTGAAAACATGCTGAGCCCACATGTTACTGGAGGAGAAGAACTTAATAACCTTTATCTTGGCAGAGAGGTAACTGTGTAACTGTGAGGTGTTATGAGAGCAGGGAGTATGGGAGAGAGAATGGATGTGTTGGGCCCATGATTGGACCTCTGCCAAATGAGGGGGGGAACACAGGGAGGAAGTAGGGCAAAATGTTTATACAAAATGCTTGGTTATCAAGGAAATATAATGATAGGAATAGCTTCTTCTGCCACACCTTTTCTTGCATTATTCGTTCATTTCTGATTAGTCGGTAGTAAACTACAACTGAGGCCACAACTGTCGTGGGGTAGACTAGTATGGCTGCCCATTTTCAGCGACCCTCAAAACACTACACGTATACAGGCAAGATGGACAAACTTGCACTGGTTGAAGCTGGGATAAAACCACTATTTCTTTTGTGAGGGAACACTCAACAACCAAGCTACTGCCTCATTTATTCACATATCACAATAACCTCTGCTACTATTATGACATTTAATTACAACTACAACAATAACTACTTAAAACTACTACTACCACAACAACTACGGTTGTTACACCTCCTACTCTATTTATAGTAATTAAAATGGGTGAAACTGTTGAAACTGTAAACAGGAAGTACACCACATTTAAAGAGGAAAAGATTCAAGTTACTTGTGGATCCTGGGCTGTCAGTCAAACTCTATCACTGGTCTCTCACAGTAGGTGAGGGTATAATCTCATATATGAACGCCATAAGCCTCAAATCTGTTAGTTAAGATAGCAGGATTACCATTCAATTCACTTCTTTACTGTGGATGTTTTTGATTAATGTAAAATTTGCCTATAAAAGGTGTCATGAACGGACATGGACACTAGACAGTTCTTGTTCCAGCAGTCTAAGCTCTTGAGTGGATTATTAGGGACTGGTCTTTGCTGCTTCAGCCTCACAACACTTTGTCATGAGAAGGTACAAAGAGAACACTATAATGAAGCCATATTTGAATGAGTGTGGCTGCAGGGGTGTCATGTGGAGCTGCTTGCAGAGTGTAGAATAAGAATTTTGTTATTAATAATAGACTTTATGGGCAAAAACTAGTTACAAGGCAATCATAAGGACATGTCAATAAAGTGAGTAACACATTGTCATCTCTTCCATAGCTGCCTAAAGACACCACTACTTAGAATAACAGATTTTGTAACACGAACTGCACATGGAACTAAAATACTTTTTCATTTTTCTCTTCAGAAAAGGGTCACTTGTGCAGCCTGTATTTTAATGTCATTTCCACGACTAACAAGCACTGACTAAATCAATAGGACAAATAAGAAATCAGAGGGGGGAATAAAGGATGAATGATGAATCAATACCACAGTTTGTACCTCCCTGTAGTTTACAATATGTTCATCACTGTGCATTTAATCCCATGTGAGATCCAGTTTTATTGTGTCAGAATATTACCCTATTTAACTGTGAAGATTTTGAGACATCTGGACAGATTAGTTTTATTACCCCAAAAAAATCGTGTGACTGTCCACCCACCAGATGTAGCAGCGGGTAACCAAGCACTGAAGAAGCAGACTGCATTTGGTGCCAAGTATTGACATCTAAATGAAATTATTCCAGATGCATCTTAATTCATTTTGCATGTTATAATCTCACTTCTTAGTCACATTTAGAGAGAGCAGAGAAAACTATAGGACAAAGAAAGACTACTTTTTTTTTTTTTTTTTTAAACAAAGCGCCTATCCAGTCCCTATTGGGCTGGCTGCCTGAGTCATTTCATGGTTTCAAGTGATTTCAAGTTTAGGTGTATGATAATTTCTGTCATAGTCACATTAAAAATGTACCTGAATAAATAAAATACATTTTCTCATGTATCAATGATTTTATTCCAGTTTGGCAGTTTGTCCTGTTTCGGGCTCGACATCAGAGTAAGGTACAGTATAGGTTCATTATGGAGGGTTCAACTGTGTCTCACAAACAAGTGAATCGACTAGACATACGAGTTTATCTTTAAGACACATTCAGATGTAAACAGAAAACAGGACCGCTGCCTCTAGGGCTATTGAGGTGTTCACATGCGATTGTCTCACAACATTTAACTTAATTTATTTTCTATAAAGACATTTACTAAACATTATGTACTTGTGTGCACATCAACATATATCACTCCATTGTAAACACTAGCGGCTCACGGTGACGTCATCACTTTAGCTGCTCAATGGAAGAGGACGGTGTGTCAGAGTCTAAGGGACACTCCTGCAACACACACACATACATTATGTTTACAGGAAACACACCGTTTTACAAGTGGTAAACAGATGATGCATGTGGGGTGTTCCGACAGAATCATTATGGTTCAAAATACAAAGAACGTAGGCTTGAATGTACCAGAATACTCAAGAGTTTTGCTTTTTGTTGAGCATACATTATGTTACACCTGACTGTTATTTGCTGGTAACAACTGAAGGTGCCATTTTGAATCACCGGCCTCTTCAACCACCACTATTGACCAACTCATTCACACAGAAAGTAGACGAGAGAGTTCAAGGGCACAACAGCAGTATGGCCTGGCTACTGTGGGATTCAGACTGATGTTTTTCAGAACAAAATATCCACTTTTACTCAGTTTTAGTCATTATGATTGCGTTTTATTTAGTTTTGGTCAGAAAATAAATATAGTTGAAAAAATGAACTAATGAACAAAATGAACTTCCCTAGTTTAAGACCCCCTGTCCAGCACCTGTGGTCACTGTGGTAAAACTCACCTTCACCTTTTCCAGTTCTGGTCTGCACGGAAGGGATTTCTGTGCAGAAATGCCCTAAATGCACAAAAACAGAATTCACATGTACCTTAGATTTAATACAGAATATATTGCAAACTGAACTACCTTCTTCATGTGTTGTGTCTCCTCTATGGACTTAGAGCGGTTCTTCATCTGCTTTTGAGGAGATGTGTTGTTGGGACCCTATAGATAATCTTAGTTTAAAGCCAGGAACAATTATATTATATATATATATATATATATATATATATATATATATATATATATATATATATATATATGAATGACATTTCACACTAACCTCATTCATCTTTTGCTCCATAATGTAGTCCACGCAATAGAAAAAGTCACAGTCCAGTTTGTGTTTGGAAATCTATGAACAAAACAGGATTAGTTTTTGTGTGTGCATTTTCTGTTAATGTTGTGTTTATTGCTTTAAGAGCTTCCAAACACTAGATGGCGTCCTATAGACTTGTTTTTACAGTAATGACATGATTTGTATGCTCTGCTTAGTGGTTTCCTCTGGGGTTTGGTGCTAATTGTAACACTGAAATATACATGAACCAATTACAGCATCTCAATGGGAGAAAAACACAGTAATCTGAAACCTTGTTTTTGACTAAAATTAGCTTTGATTTTAAGGATGCTTCTACTGCGTGTGCTATGATGCTGGGGGATTCGAGGTCAGAATGAAAACACTACTTGGAGCCTGGAGCCTGGCATTGATAAATACATAAAAGAAGAGATGTGAGGTTCAAAGATGTGCTGCAATGAGGACCACTTTCCCCTTGGATCAATTCACCTGGAGACTTGTGATCTCTACTATCTGATACAGTAAACTGCAACCAGTAAATATACATGTCATATATGCTGCAGATGAATTAAATACCTACAGAAAATACCTATTTGAAGTGTGTGTTTTAATGTGTTTTGCAGCCGTAAAAACAAACCATGGTGAGGCTGATGAATTTATTTTGATAAGCAACAAAAAATACATAATAGAAACTTGAAATAGGCCTATTCATCTGTCCATAAAGATTGTGGTGAAAAAACATTGGAGACTTTAAATATTAGTCACAAAAGGTCATGGATTGAAATTTATGACCATATTTTTTTTCTTGTGAACTATTATGAACCTTTATGTTCACTTTCAATGTGGATAAAGTTTGTCCAAGACTAAGTTCTGCAGATTCCACCCATAGACTGTATGATCCCACCATGGAGAGCCCATGGGTAAGCGGAACGATCAAGTAAAGTTGAATTCCCTTTTGCACAGAGCCAAACACAGACGGGTTTTGATTGTTTGCCACTGGGATCCAGGACAGGTCTCCTTTTCACCGGAAGGCGAGGTTTAGCTTCATAAAGAATGAATGGGACGAGATCCACAGGAGCCCACTCCCACAGAGACAGCAGGAGTCAGCCCTGTCACCAGCAGAGACCGGGGGGAACACCCTCACACAACTGCGTTTAGACTGGGAATACTCAAAATAGGTCGTTGAATGATTAAAATCATATTCTACACCCATAAGTAGTAAATTAAACTTTGTACTACATGCATCATTGTCTTCAGGGGAACATATTAATTTTGTTTAGAGAGACTATGCTCCTTTGACCAGCTCATCAGAGGAACTGATCCATATTTAACTATCTGCCTGTGCAGGATCAGGGTCAAACATGTCATGTATGAATGAGTATCTTTAGCATTAAGCTCCCTCAGTGAGGCCACAGTGCATAAACTGTGAAGGGTGCACATCCCAAACTAGTGTGTCTTGTGTGCACATCAGCACACATAACAGTTACATAATCATGAAAACTGTGCCACAGAGTAATACTGAGAGGTTTTTAAAAGGCACTTCTTTCTACAAGAATGAGCAAAGTGAATATTTAGCCTCACAGTCCTGCTTCTGCTACTATCCTTTGGACATGACATGAAATTTGTTTGTTTTTAATAAAACATAAAAAAAAAAAAATACATTACTTAATCAGAATCATACTCACATGCATGTAAAAACTTTGTTTCAGGCATTCAAACAGATAAGCGAGGTCTGCTATAATAAACAATGTTTTTTACACAACCTGTAAATGTTTGAGGCCGACCAGACCTATGAATTTACAGATAGCTTTTTAATAAAAGACTGAGTCAGGCTTAAGTGATGACAGACGTGCCCACAGCTATGAGCTAACAGCCTGTTCATGAAGACCAATAGTATTTAGGTTAAAAGGTCACTCAAGCCTTTCTCCAGAGTTGGGTCAAAGCTGGTGTCTTGTGATTTCCTGAGTAGTGTTGATCAGCCTGCTAAGAATATTACCTTTAATTACAGGTTAGGTGCAGACAGAAGGGGAGGGCGAGCAGACTGTGAATGAGCACATGAAAAGTGTCATGTCTGCTGTTGCCTGTGGACAGAATGTCCTTATATTTGATGTGATGGGCAGTGTGCTGTCACGCTGTGTGACATGCATACACAGGCAATATGGTACATGCATACACAGACAGTATGGGAGTCCCTCAGAAGAATATGAATGTGGTGGTCTTCCTCAGCAGCTGCTCAGAGCTCAGCCATGTATGTTCTGCCTGAGACAGTGCGATAGGACCACTGGTCTGAGCAGATTGTCCTTCACACATTAGACTGAGGAGCTGTTGGAGCTGAAAATGTCTCTAACAAATGAGTTTTACAGATCTCATCTGCAGGAAGCTCTAATAGAGACAGAGCTCTGTGTGAGGAGAGTTCATAAATAAACACTTATTCACTGTGCTACTACTGCATGCTGTAATGTGGAGTGCAGGACTAAATGGGACACAGGCAGATAACAATCAGAATTACTAATTGCAGTGAACAAAATAATAATCATGTTGAAAAATATACACAGAACAGAAAGCAAAAAATGAGCCACATACAATGACAACAGACTACTACAAACCCAGAAATGAGTGAAACAGTATTTGCTGCACTCACCTCCTCTGGTGCCGAGCTCAGTGCAGACGTGCAGAGCAGAGGATGCCTCTCAGCTCAGTGCCGATGCTGCGATGCTTCTGAGAGCACACCCCTCGGTCCCATTCATAGCTCCGCCGACGCAGCGCAGACACACACACCAGGTGTGCAGGCGCTTGCAGCCAGCATCTCTTTGGCACTAAGAATGGGAACACTTTTCTAAACAACAACCAGAACTGAGCCAGGAGCACACTTCAGCCCAAAGCAGGTACCTTCAAGACACTGTGGGGTAAGAAAAGCATTCACACTGGCAATCACGCACTATGTGACATATACATGCCGCTCACATCTGGATAAAGTCACCCATGACTCATCTTAGTTATTTTGTAATCTTAACAATTGCCAAATACAGGATGTAATTGTGCATCTACATGAAAAAACACTTAACAGCAACAGGTCCATGAAAAATGAGACAGGTCATTGGCTACAAATCTTTCACAAAGAACCAATCAGAGTCACTCACCCCTTCCCCCGTCACTGTGCAAAATATGACGACAAACCGTGATGCCGCCACAGAAATATTCTAATAGTAAAAATTAGCACTCACGTTTGTGCGTGACAGGTCTAAAAGTATGACTCATCTCAGTCAGAGCACATACAAACCCAAATCACGTATTTGAGGAGCTGACCTCCATGAATCATCCAGTGAATCCTGACAGAGGGATAGAGACGAGACAAAACAGTAAAAACTCCAACTCAGTCTTTACACATTTAATGATTTCTACAAAATCTCAAAGCTTATAAGTTTCATTCAGTTCATTCCGCTCTTCAGAAGATTTCTTTATGGAGTCGCACTAAATGCAAGGGGCAGAAACAGTGGCCAGGGCTTGTCGAAGTGCCATCACAGCAAACGGGATGTATCAAGAACCATTGCACACAATAGAAACAGTAAGCACAAACGGCATACAATGTTAAATACACAAGTTTTCAAAAGCCACAATAAAAAGGTACACACTAAAATTCAATTGACAAGTCTCTGGCCCTGCAACATGTTTGACTTTAAATAAGAGCGTATTTTCTGTGAGAAAGATCCAAAACGTTCCAAACATTGTGGAATAAATTAATGTTTTCCCCTCACAGATTTCAGTGCTTCTACGTCCAACACTGGCTTTTGTAGTGTTCAAAGATTACTAAATAATTTCTTTCCTTATGTGCAACAAAAGTGCTTCTCAGCTGAGTTCATTTTGTCTATGTACATATTTCCCACACAGGCTCAGAGATCAGTTTCTCTCACATCTTTGGTGTTTTCTTCTGTTGGACTCTCTTGGTTTTTACTGTCCGGGTTCTCTTCATCTGCGGGATGGGGAGAAGGTGGGGTGTCATCTGATTTCACTGCTCCATTTTCGGGGCTCTGCTGCAGAAAGAGAGGGACCTCGAGCTGCTCTTTGGTCAGGAGTCCCCTCTGGTCGTCCACGCGGCAGCACTGTGCTCTGGTCAGCATGTCCAGAAACCCTGTAAAGCCCACAGCGTGCTGAAAGTGAATGGGTTGTGTTCACAGTGCTCTACAATTTGATGTCATAATTTCAGACGGAGGAAAGGGGCACTGAACAAATCTTTAAGTCACATATTATACCAAAACTTTCACATTTTTGTTTAGGGCTTGTGTCCACAATAATAATAATGCCATATTAATCTTGTGGTCTAAAGATACATATAAATGTATGCATCTAAAGATAGTTAGAGTAAATACTTAGTTTTTTGTTATCATGACTTGTGTTGTCTGTTGGGGAAAAAATTTGGTGCAGAAAATATTTAATCATAATTTTACATCACTTAAAGGGCAGTTTGTGTTTAAAAAAAAAAAAAAAAAAAAAAACAACTTGCAAAAAAACAACAACTTGCAAATCACAAGGTGTACAAGTCCAAAATTGTATACACATATACGCTTTAAATCAAAATAGTATTTCATCGTAGTTTAATTTCTGCTGATAGAGAAAACTTTGAGTTTGTGTTTCATGTTTAAAGAACAGGCAGTTTAAATATGTTTTCACATGAACACAACTTAAGGAATATATACAAACAAACCATCACAGAAATACAAGTTAACCTAGAATGTATTTAATCTGGCCCACACACACAGCTGAGGATCCTACCGTCCATGTCGCGGTTCTTCCTGGGCTTGGGCTGACCTCTGTTCCTCTCATTGAGTGATTGTGTTCGAAACTCCTTGTGTCCTTCAGTCCCTGTTACAGCCTGGAAAAGAATCAAAGTATTCTTTTGTAAAATATTACATTGTGAATGTTTGTATAGAGAATGTTTGTATAGGGAATTTCTATGTTAAAGGAGTCACCTGTGTAGTGGATGTATGTTCACCACCTTTAGAAATGTTTGGGTCCTTCCCTACACAGGAACATAAGAGTGGAATAAGAGTGCAGATTCGAGAGGTTATTTTAATGTTAAATCTTATGGAAAAGTGTTAAACTGTTTTTGTGTCCCTCTCATCTTCAGTAAACCTGAAAGTTGAGATACAGATCCTAAGCAAAGTTGACTCTGGTTTGGAAATAGCACAGTGAAACCAAAGGGACATAGTACTCAACAAACCAAATGGAGTCAGACAGTGCTTTAAGTGAAGAGAGAGACTCACAATCAGAGAGGAAAGGAATAAAGAGAGAAAGAGAGCGAAAGAGAGAGAGAGAGAGAGACAGAGAAAGCATGAGATGAGAGAGAAAGAGAGGAGAGAAAGTAGCAGGCCTTGCACGACGCAGGCAAATCAGAGCACTTAAGTGGACAGTGAAAAGACTCTTCTCTTTTTGCCAGGAGCAAGTTGAAGCCAACAATGAAGCAGCTCCTGATAGAGACAATTACATAAACACAAGAGCACAGGCAGTGCTCAGAAAGACGCGTTAACTGTAATGCAGTTTGGCTTTGTCCAATAACCAAAATACAATAAGGCCCAGTTTAAAGTTATTACTGCACAGGTCAGAAGGGTTGTTTTAATTATGTGTTTGTGTGTGTTGCTGGAGGGAGCATATAATGTGTATTGGCTCTGATTCATTTAAGGGACAGACACAATACAAAGGTCATGTCCTGACCTTTGGCTTTGTCCAGTCGAAGTGTCTTGTTGGCCACTTTGAACACACTGGTGTTCATGTTCACTGGTGCATCGCTCCCAGCCTAAACAGCACAAAAGACAGCAGAGGAGAAATAAAAGCACTTTGGCTGCATATCTAATATTCAAATACTGTATAATTATTATTTTTGTATATTTTTTTTTGTACTAACCATTGAAAGCTGCACCTCATGTAGTTTGAGGTGGTGCTTCTGCAGCACTGCAGACAGGGCGTCCTGTAGGGTCTTACTGGACTTTACCATTATGCCCACTGTCTTACCAGTGAATACAATCTCCAGGCTGAAATAACATTTACCATGAGAACAGTGAGTAAGTGGTAAGTAACAACTGTCACCCAAAGCAGCCCACACAGAACAGCCACATTCACACACTGATCTTATCAAGTATTTGTTACAGTAGACGACAGTCAGCCCCACAGAGCCTTCCTCCTAAAACCTTAAAGTGAAGCCAAGAGTGGCTGGTGTAAGGTCTGTTTGAGTGATAAGAAAACAGGAAGTGGTCGACTTACGCAAATGTCACCCTGAGCTCCAGAGACACCTGCTGATCCCGGAGGACAGCACAGTCCTGGTCCAGAGACAGAGGCTGCTGCTGGGACAGAGACAAAGTGTGAAGGGTTAAGAGGATGCTCACTGTTACAACAAATCTGGTTTTTCAGGAATCAGGAAATGTAGTTCGATCTGTGAATGTGTCCTTAAAAAAATGACACAGCCGTCACCTTGTCCTTGCCATGAAGGTAAATGATGACATCTTTGAGAGGGAAGGCTCTCTTCTCACACAGACCCTGAAGCATGTCTCGGATGGGCAGTCCAGGACGAGTGGGGGCTAGAGAGGCACTACCGTCGGGCAGATACACACAGCAATAACCTCCTTCTACCCCAAGGTGGCCACGCCCACTGTCATCTGAGGACAGAGCACTAGGCCTCCCATTCTAAAGAATATAAAACATCTAGAAATATTTTGAAGATCAACACTAGATGCACACTAGATACTAGACAACACATGCTTCTACCTCAATCTGCCTGTAGAGGGAGCCGAGCTCCACACTGCTGGTGGACTTTGATGACATTTGGGATTCTTTTCGGGAGACCAAAATATGTGCTGCTGAAGCTTCTACTTCTATTAAAATTAAGTAAAAAAAGGGAACATAAAAAAAATGTATACATAAATGGAAAGAAATAAAGCCGTCTACCTCCCCAGGATCCTCTTTTCTCATGTTTATTTCTTAAGCCGCTGAAGTCTGACTTTCTGTTCTGTTTGGAAAAAATGTTAAAATTGGTTACAAGACATTAATTATGGTAAAAGTTAAATCGATGTTAAATTATTAACATCATTTATGTCTCTGGTGTAACTGGCTAGACCTTCTTATCACTGCGAGGGCTCTTGTTCACATTGTCTCGGGATCCTTTATTTGCCTCTGAGGACAGAGGAGGCAGAGGTTTCCCTTCAACACTGGTCAAAGTGCAGCTCTGGTACAATGGAGAGCGCACAAAGCGGCGATAGCTGTCCATCTTCATCAGTTTGAAAATCTGCAGGAGAGCAGGGACAGATGAGCTGTGAGAGTCAGACACAACAGGAGAGGGAGGACTGACCTGAGCCTGAGCCTTGTTAAACATGTCAGGGACAGGTTGTTCCAGGTCCTGCTCCCCGACCCGCACCGTGTCATCGATGTTCACAGAGTATGGAGCGCTTTCAGACAGGTACATGTTATACATGGAGCGGGCCGCTATCTTCAGCTGCAGGGACAATGTAGGAAACTGTATTCAGAACAAGTCGTGAGCCAGTGCAAAACAATCAAAACACTAACACATGCAGTAGTACTGTACAGAGCAGTGATCAAAAATGGAGCCAAAAAATTCTGGGACATCAGCTTTGTCAGACTCACTTCATTCAAAGACGTTGCAGGAATTTTCTTGAACTTTTCACAGGCCTGCCAAAATAAGATGTTCTCTGCACTGACCTCAGACATCAAAAAGGCCTGTGGACAACCACAGTTTAAACAGAGACGACTTGGGGAGGAAATGAGTCAATATTTAATTTGTCTCACCGTGAAGTAGCGTACACCAAAGGGGTCCTCCAAGAGGTTTTCAAAGGAGACAGCCCATCGGAGCACACTGTTGGCCGGATCACCTGCTCCTGGGGTCCCTGGAAGACTGGAGCTACTGCCTCCACAGCCACGAGCAGACATGTTCAACTCTACAGCACATTACAGAAAACACACCCATTAATGAGCACAAAAGCATGACTCGCAGTGAGCAGATCAGCTATCTGAGTGTCATGCAACAACATGTCGAGTTGTACAGTTGTGATGTTTGGCAATTCCACAAGCAGCTCATATTTACCTCCATCTGACACAGCCTGACTCTGCAAAGAAAAGCAAAAAAAGCAATCATTTACCTTGTCATTACCTAGCACTGTGCTGTACTTAAAACAGTTAATATATTTAATGAAGTGAAGTACTACAGTTGTTAAAATTGCAGTTTTGAAACAGAACTGAGAAATCAAGCAATCGTGTTTTCACAGGAAGTGGCTTGTGGCATAATTTGTTCAACTTCTGATGCCTAAACTTATGCAAAATATCTTGCCAGATCTTGTTCTATGGACTATGTTCTAAGAATGTATTTTGATAGAAAATAAACTGTGACACAATCACATCATGGTTAATAGTTGTGTTGACCGTATAAGGCAAAGAGAAGTTGGCAGTGATGTGTGACTATTACAGAATCATGGCATCATGATTTCCTATATATTGAATTTTGACACGTACAACACTTCTGAAAGCAAAAGCATGATATTGACAACTAGTGTTGTGCTCCCTCAGTTGTTTACTATTATTATCATTTATTTTTGACTAATAATTTTATTAAGATTATGAGGAACAGAACACAGCAGAACTGAGTTATCTGTAATCTTGGGAGTGACTGGACAATTGAATCTGCTTTTTCAGTTATTAAGATGCCATTTTTGTGCTTCTACATGTAAATAAATGTGTTTGTGCAAGATCTTTATCATGTAGAGAGCTTTCACTTGTGCTACTTCAACATCCCATTTTAGTCTTATCAATGCACAAGGTACGCATTTAGTCGACTGAGAAACACTTACCTAAGACAATACGCAGCCATGTTTCATATGACAAAAGCTATATAAAAAAGTAAGGCCAACATCAATGCTTTGTGCCAATAATTCAGTAATGTATCAAAAGAGGATAAGCTAAACAAACTTCTTGAAATGTCTATAACACCAGATTACCAGCTGTTATACACTGCGGCCATCTCATCCTACACAACAGACTGGTACTGCTCTGGTTCTGCTGGTGACTCAAGCTTTTCATCTGACCAACTGTGGGGCCAAAAAAAACATTTCACCAAATACACGATAACTACCAATTGAAATCTTCTGATGCTGTCAAGAAACGTCAATATAACTGTACAAAACCCAAGCGTTTCTCACTCACCATATGCCCGAATGCACCGTTCTTTGACATCTTGAACACTCAAACACCCAAACCAAAGTATTGTCTGATGTTCAATGTGGGACAAACTAAGCACTCCACCCATTCACACTGTCATAAACACTCAAAACTCATCACTTTTGGACTTCCTGCCACTTCCTGTCTGAAAGGGAAGTCTTAGCAACTTGCCACAAAAGAGGAAGTTTGGTTACAGTGATCACACAATTTTGAACCTTGTCTTGAGAAACACAAATGTGGGTACATAATTACAGATGTGAGTAGGAACGCCTTGGCTGCTGATTTCTGTTATGCTAATTTGCTGGGCACTTCAGAGTCGATGTGTGGCAAATTTTTAGAAAGGTTTGATGGCTAATGTGCTTTTAAAAAGGCTGACCTATCAAGCAGTCATTAAAGCTCAGAATAGTCTGTTAATGGTGTCAACAGAAATGGAAGGGGGCACACTGTGATAAAAAAAAAATAAAACAAAAAATCTGTCAAGAGCTTGAGTGACTAGAGTCAAATATGAACACAAATTATTTTATAATGGAAATTGTTTCTTACCAACATGGCTGCCATTTTGAGCTGATTTGGTTGACTCATATCATCCATTAGGATTTCATTACACTGAAGAGTTGTTTGTCATAAGACACTTTATGTAATCCAAGTCTTTCTTCTATAGCCCCAAGATATTAGCTCATAAGAAAAACTATTCACCATCCTTTAATGCTGAGGTAACTGTCTGTGTGCATCCATAGCCCAAGACCAGAGACCCTTCTCTATGGTCTTGGTCTAGAGTCTAGACCACTTGGCTCACTCCTGGCTCACTGTCTAGACTCTAGACAGTGAGCCAGGAGTGAGCCAAGTGATTATTAATAACAGAACACCATAAAGGGCCTGCTCATAGGCTTATTCATTTATTATTCATATTTATTTTAACAATGGATTGGAATTTTGGAGTGGTACTAAAATTACATGAAAAGAAAGCATTTAATAGTAGAGTTATAAGAAGTTGAGTAGGTTTATTTACGTCAAAGTCCCGGATGTTGAATGCAATCTGTGTCCCATACCTTCACTTTCTTTGTGCCAGGAGCAGTAGGGCAAAGTTTTTCACATTTTTCATATTTCCTTAATGTTTTTTGTGGGATCACACCGGACAGTCGGATGAGCCTGTGGTGAAGTCTTCTGAATGTTACCATCGTGAGAAGTACAGAGACAGCAGCACGTACAGCACTCCCCGATGAGACGCACGGGCTCACTGAACACGCGCCCCGCAGGTGCGCTCATTACACGGGACATGTTCGGACATGCGCAGTATTCATCCAGCGCTGGGTATTTAGAGTATGATTATTTTCGAATATGATGTTATGTAAGGTGGCTTAGTTTGGATTTCTGTCCATATGAACGCAAAAATAATGCGTACCACCCATGAAAACACCAGAGCTGTCCAGTCAAATAACATACATGACACATGCTCCATGCCACTCGAAATGAGTGGTCATAGCTCCCTCTGCTGGTTGATAGATTCTTTTCTTTGACTTGTAGCCTAAAAAAACCTACTTATAAGTTTTAGTTAGTTTTATTTTTGTTGTTTTCATGTGAATAAACCAACATAGCATTGCTCTTAATAAAATCTATATTTGATTTAAATATATAAAGGCCTACTTTGTATCTGTCTGACTAATGAATTCATACAAATCCTACATATAGTGCAATCTTTCTGTGTTTGTTGTTCTTCAACTTATTTTTGTAAAGTAAAGTATTTTTGTAAATAAAACGCAAAAACACATTTCTATTGTGCCTTGTGTTCTTATGTGCAAATATACGCCCAACAGTACACAGACTTTTTTATAATAATACTTCCTCTTTTACACATGCAAAAAACATTCCATTTTACCACATACTTTCCAGGTTGGGATGATTTGCATTGCTATCAGTTCTTATGGTCAGCTCTGCTTGGATCTAAAGGCCAACTGTTTGTACAGGGAAAGTAGTACAGTCTATGGACAACACCATCAGGTAAAGGCTACAGTTTCTGTAACTTTTTCAAATAATGCATCATGTAGGCTAATGACAGAGGTTTTTACAGGATGCTGTTAGGAGTGTTATTCTTATACATTCTGATTGATCATCTTTTTGAAGGCAAGTAATTTAAATAATATGATTATAAAGTGCCATTTAATATTCATTGTAAAAGTAGCTGTATTTGCCTGCTGTTTGTAGTGCATGCCTGCTTTTTTAAAAGTGTGTCTAAAGAGTGCCTGAAAGGTTCCATTACTGGAGTGACTGTGACAATCAAAAGTGTTCTTTATTAAATCTTTAAAACTGAACTGAAACTAGCTGATAATGGGGATTAAACCAAGGTTTAAAGTGAAGTGTGTGTGTGTGTGTGGGGGGGGGGGGGGGGGTGTGGGGGTGTGTGTGTGTGTGGGGGTGTGTGTGTGTGTGTGTGTGTGTGAATTACAGTTAATACATGTTTGCCCCCCTCCCTCAGGAAAAACAGCGCCAGACGTCTGCAAAGGTAAAGAGGTTTGCCTTTGCACAAGTAAACTCTTGACTTTATCACTTGATCATATATACTGTGTTTGTGTTGTTAGGCATAGACTTTAATGTATCCATTAACAGCACTGGGTCTGAGGTGGAGGAGGCCGCGCGCGTCACTCTCACGTGTGTGCATTACCTCCCCGAGCACCTAAATGTCACCTATGAGTGGTACAAGGACAAGGAGAGAGTTGAGGGGCAAGAGAGACACTACACAATCGAGAAGGCCTTCTCTGAGCACGTTGGCAAATACGTTTGTGTAGTCCTCAGCCAATGTGGCAATTACACGTCTCCTCCACACGATGTCACTGTTCACAGTAAGAACTTCCACTTGCTCTTTAAAGTGTGTTAGTTTAGTCCCAGTGAAACAAATAGCATTATGTAGTTTGTGGCATGAGAAAGTTACACAATTATACTCGTCTATTATATTAAAATATGTAGTTTATTTAAGCATCTAAAAGCTTAATCGTGTTATTCAGACAGGGCTGTAATCATTCTGGTGATCTGTGGCGCCTCTGCTCTGGCCTTGGTTATCATCATGGGGCTTTCCATGAAGATTAAAATGCACAGAGATAAAGGTGAGTTTACCTGTTAGTTAATACAACACGACCTGAAATAAAATTTTATTTAAATGTTTTTTCTTCTTTGTCTTTACAGTCAAGAACCAGCAGAGGACCAAGGAGAGGCTGCAGGAAATGCGGAGAGCTCAGGATCTACAGACTCGTGGCCTGCCACCAAATCCAACACCAACATAGTCCTACAGTTAACAAGATCTATATAAAATGCTGTTATGTAAGATAATATGTTGTAGGCTTTGTGTTTTATAATACACAATTTATTTGATAAATTATACTATTATACTTTATATATTAAAACATTAATATTTTTTTAAAGAAACATGGATGTACATACATTTAATTAACTAATATAAGGGATAAGCAGGTTTGTCCAAACCAACCCACAAACAGAATGAAACCAGCTGTAAGAAAGGTCTTTTCTGGACTAGAAAAACTTGCTAAACAAAACCAATAGAAGCAGGAGTATAACTAAGAACCACTGATCTAGGGTATCAGAAAGTAACTATTGTGTTACACAGCAGTAATATGGCCCCACCCCTTGACCACAAAGCCTGGAGAGCCTGCAAATGTTTTAATCCAGAGAGGCAGGCGTGGTGAGACTATAATCCTGCTCGAATGCTCTGCTCACAGCTATGCACACCACTGCTCACAGAGCCGCTTTGGGATGCCACTCATGTAATAGATACACAGGGAAATAACGCTGCCCTCTGAAAAATAACTTAATCCTTGGAAGTTTAAGCCATACATGTTGTTGTCCATTAAAGTATTTTCCCACAATCCCGTTCCTCTCATGTGCTTGTATCTGTGTTATAGTTAGGATTGTCCATTCCTCCTATAGCAGGTGGTGAAGAGATAATCCAGGTAAAGCCAGTGCAAAGTGGACGGGCAGCAGGCACAGACACTGCTCTGGGGGTGGGGTGAGTGTGTGGTGTGGCCTATGTGTGGATGACCAAGGCTAATTCTGGCCTCCTAATCCCAAGTCCCATCCACCACCTCCCCCCTCTTCCTTCTTGGTAACCCTGAGTAGCAAATTAACAGGTAGAGCAAGACATTACTATCACACTTAAACTTGAAGAATTGGGAGAATAAAGGGGGAATCGGTCATAGGGTTTTGTGGATAGCTAACCTGGGACACCTGGATAGCTAACAACACCTGGGTGCGGGTTACTGGAGAATGTAGCTGGTGTCTTCAGACAGGCCACAGGGGAGACAGCAAGATGGGAGAAGCTCAAAAGGTAAGACGCCTGGACTAGTGCTGAGAGCATAGACTTGTATTAATAGGTTAGTTGTTTTTTTTAAGTATCTCATGTTCATCAAACTCCTTATGTGAGACTATTTTGAACTGTGCTACTTTATTTTTTAATTTGTTTAGATTATTTATTTGTTTTGCTAATTAACTAATCTCATAAAAGAGATGCTTTACTCCAGATTTAGCTTGAACTCATTTCCATCTGCAGTTCTGGGCAGGTTAACAAACAATTAAATACATCCAAAATATGATTTACAGTTGTATTTACTTATTTATTTATTTGTTTGTTTGTTTGTCTATTTATTTATTCAATATTTATTTTTGTTTAATCATCAATACTTCACATTCAGCATTTAAAATTACTTAAGTACTGCTTAAGTACTGAATTACCATAATATAAAAAAACTTTACTACATCGTGCTCCACTTATGTGAATGGGGCACTCATCAACTTGTGCTCTAATCTAATTTAGGTCACAGATTAAGCGCCAATAAATGCTAGGATGGGTAAAAGGGTTTGGCCAACTCTATGAAGTTAGTTGAAGTTTATATATTTATAATTTCTCTCAAATCAGGATAATAGATGGTACAGGTAGTTCAGGGTCCTCTTTCCTATGTGTTATTCAAGTCACAAATACTAACTAAATTGAAACGCGCAGTGATGAATGACCTGTCACCAGTGCTCTTTCCCAAGATAGGTAAACTGTATAAATAATGAGGGATGTTGTGAATGCTAAAACAGTGTGTGAATTAGCCTGCAAACATCCACAGGCCTATTCATCTAAATGCCACTGTTGTTCCATGTAGGGCTTACTCTCTGTCGTTGAGAAGCTAAAGGGGACCACGGAGCAGGAGGTCCGGATAGTGCTTTTGGGACTCGACAATGCAGGCAAGACCACTTTGTTGAAGAGTTTAGCCTCTGAAGATGTCAACACCATCACGCCAACACAAGTAAGCAGGCATCTCAAGCAGTCTGCAAAATGGTGGACACTGTTTCATTTGCACTGCCAGTACAGACACTCAGGCACAGGCCAATCTAAACAGCATCTTTTGTTAGTACCAAGGTAACAATCACTTTTCTTGGGTCTTTATTTGCATTTACATTGTGCGGGCAGCATTACAAAAGGCTGGGGGATTGGATCTAATCTTGTGAGACCAGCTGGACCATGCTCTCGTCCACAGCAATAGGATTCACATGACCTTTGCTTTTCAAGCGTTCTGCAAAATGAAATAACAGCTCTCAAAGTGGCCTGGCTGAATAAATGTGTGCGTACGCTCTGATTGGCTGGTCATATTAGATAGATTCTTTTATTGCAGACTCGTGACTGATAGTAAAAAGCAGACATGAACAATGTGAACTTTAAAATCCTGTAAAATGTGGTGACTTAACTTAGGGTGACCAGATTTTCAAAATTAAAAACTGGGACACACCTGGGTTGGTAGGTTAGTATAAATAAAACTGTGAAAAGAGCATGTGACGTTGTCCATTCTCGACTCACTTGTGGATCAGTAGGCCTATATATAATCTGAGGGACTTCTGTCGATCCAATTTATTTTATTTATTTTTATTTCATTTTATTGTTATCATTTTCAAACATGGTTCTGTATTTTAGCTAAACAAATGACAATATATTTCCTTTTTTGCCATTGGTCGGGATCAAATTGGTCAAAATAGAGACACCTGGGACATATGTTGAATAAAACCGGGACAATTCAGTGGTTTTAGATAAATCTGCTGAGACAGGACACACAAGGCTCAAAAGTGGGCCTGTCCCAGGTAAACAGGGACATCTGGTCACCCTAATTTAACTACTAGACGCTTACTCAATACAGCTACATCAGTCGCAGATGTGCTGTGCCAGAAAAGGCCAGTAGAGCGTGGAATGGCATCAACATGGCAATAATCACAGTAAATCTAAATCACACTTGACATATAAACACGAACACTCGGCTGATCCGTCCAGTCTTATCCTCAGATTTGCTCCTCAACCACGCTTCAGGATAAAGAGGTTACACAAGCTCTGCAATACTGGAAAATAGGGTGAGAGAAAGATGGTAGAAAGGACCCAAAGGAAAGATAGTTATCTGATTGTTAAATGTGAATACATATCTATTTTGCTATTTAAAAATTCGTTACTCTTTAATAATAATCATTTCACAACACGGACTTGTTATACGTTACACAGAAATTGGCATATTAACTTGGCATGGCTCAGTTGGATGCCCTTCCTTACACAAGCTCAGGCCTGTGATCACTTGAGGCTGGAAGTATTATAAAGCTACTAACTACACTAATTCTAACCATTTTTTTCATTCTCAATTACTATTATTACCAGACCCACAGTCTCACTCACACATGTTGAATGCTTAAAACTAGTTTTGACTTTTTACGAGACAAGATAAAGATCAATTGTTCTATACAGGTAACTTTGTAGTTGAGACACAAGTGATATTACAGTCTAATTATTGGTTTATCATTTTTTTCTAGGGTTTCAATATAAAGAGTGTTGCTTCTCATGGTATGAAACTCAATGTATGGGACATAGGAGGACAAAGAAAGATCAGGGCCTTCTGGAAGAAATATCTGGAAAATACAGACCTTTTGGTGCGTGCGACTTTCATTTTACCTATACATTCAATATATTTCTCCAATTCGCTCTTATGTTTGTTTTACTTTGTTTGCTTTGTTACAGATTTATGTCATCGACAGCGCAGACAAGAAGCGGTTTGAGGAGACAGGACTGGTGAGACCTCTGCGCTATTGTTTTATTAACAGAATGAGGACTGTCTTCTCTGGAAATTAGGCTATAATATGTAGGCTATTGATTGAAACACTGTACACTGATGTACGTTTGCCTGCACGTGTGGGGACTAAAATCTGTATAGACATTAAATTAATGGAGATCTTCCCTCTTAATGGGTACAAAACTGTTTATAACTGGATCAACAACATGCCAAGTTCAGATATGGGTTCAAATAGGTTAAATGTTTAGGGTTTGGGCCATGGCTAGGCTAGTTCTCACTATGGTTATAACAAGTGGTGGAAGGTAACAAAGTAAAAGTAGTAAAATACTGCACTTAAGTAGAATTTTTAGATATTTGTACTTTACTAAATTTTAAAAACGATACTTTTTACTTTTACTTCAATACATTTGAGAGCAGGCGTCTGTACTTCCTACTTCACTACATTTTTTAACTGAATTGAAACCAAAAAGAACTTTTCATATGATTTGAGGGTTTATTTTTACCGTGGCAACATCCTGAGTCAAGTTTTCCAGTTGAAACTTCTGCTTTGAGCAAATTAGAATAAACACACAAAATTCCTATGAAAAATGTAGAAATTGATTTGTATTGTTGCTGTTGACCAAAACACATATACTTTTTAAATCAATATCACTGCATTTACACTTTAATAAATTAACAGCAGTTGTGTGGAATATGTTTCCTTTTTACTCTTAAAACACAGCCACTTAGACACTTTTACTTAAGTACACAGTAGATATTTTCATGTGATACTTTTACTTTTACTTGAGTGATGGTTTTCCTCTGTTTCTATATTTTTACTGAAGTAACAAAACTGAGCACGTCATCCACAAGTTGTTAAGGCTATAATGAGTCTCCAGGAAATGAGTCAATGTAATGTCCCTAAAAAGCATGGGAACCCAACATGCCTGTCTGTGTGTTTAGGAGCTGTCCGAGTTGATCGATGAGGAAAACCTGAAGGGCGTTCCTGTTCTCATCTTTGCCAATAAACAGGACCTGGCCACTGCGTCCCCGGCCAGTGAGATCGCAGAGGGGTTGAACCTGCACACGTACCGTGACCGAGAGTGGCAGATCCAAGCCTGCTCCGCCGTGTCTGGGGAGGGAGTCCAGGTTTGAGCCTCTCTCCATTCACCCCTGCCTCTTTGGGTCACATTGATTTAGCCTTAGACTGACCTAAATTACCACACGCATGCAGCTGGTTTTACTTGTTTAGTGTGCAGGTTTATGGAGGCTATTCTGCTCATTTTGTACATTTATTAAAATTTTTCATATTGTGTTTCATACTATCCAATCCATCTTGATTTGTATAGACAGGTCAGAGCAAGTTTTCTATGTAGGTTAAGTATTTCAAAGTGTTTTTATCAATATAACACTTTGAAACTACTCAAATCTGTGCCTTTTAATAATCTGTTTTTGTCGTTTTCCTATAGGATGGCATGAACTGGATTTGTAACAACATTGCAAACAGGAAGAAGAAGTGAACCAGCAGTAAACATTTCAAAGATTTGTAAAGACGTCATATCGTACACTCATCTGTTTTTACAATTTGTGTAATTTTTATGAATAATGCAAAGTTATTTTAGATATTTATGTTGATTTAGTTGTGATTTTTGCGGTGCAGCTATGTATGGTAACACCACAATCAATGTATCGAGGTAATAGTGTACTGTAGAAAGCTTTGGTCAGTGTGAGTGCAGCGTATGTGTGGTATTTCAAAATAAAATTACTAGTTTTTCCATTTCTGTCTAGTGTTTATATTTCACAAAATGATTATAGTATGGTTTGTGTGGACATGCTTCCTAAATAGAAACAGAAGAAAGTAACAACCAGTGCTGGATGAAGTACTCAATTGTGTTACTTAAGTATAAATACAAGGGCAAAAAGTTAGTGAAAGTAAAAGTACCACTTAAGTAAACAAATATTAAAGTACCTGTATAAAAATGTAGGGTATAAAAGTAAAAGTATTTCACAAAAGTGTTGTTAGTTTGCATGTAGTGATATTGCTCAAAAAATGACAGTAAGACACAATTTCTTCATTTTTCTTATGAATTGTGTGTATTTATTGTTGTCGCTCAAAGCCGAAGCTTGAACTCAAAAACCTCAGTCAGGATGTTACCACAAACCAAAAAAATGTTACCATCAAAGTACTTTTTACTTCTTAGTTCAGTTCAAAAATGAGTAGAAAGTACAGATACCTGCTCTCAAATGTAGTGAAGTAAAAGTACAAAGTGTCAGTACAGTGTTTTGCTATTTTCACCAACAAATCTACTCTATAACTTCAAGCCTGTCACTAGTTACCTCTGTAAAAAGACAAGTGCTTACACAGTAATTAGAAACAAAAACCACATGTGAGAGACTGTGGTTTACAGTCACAGCAGAACAAGATATCAAATGTTCAAGGCATGCTTTCTCTGCCAACCCGGAATAACACAGGGCAGATGACTAATTGGCAGCTGCAGCCTCCATTAGAATTGTTAGTTTTTACAGTTCATATTAATTGTGCCATCTCGTCTCTACAGTGTACTCGCGTCATTATCCCACGGCAGAGAGGCATTTGGCCATATGACACGTGTACTGCCCAGATGTGTGCGCCATGTGTTTGGAAATGCACAAACACCATCATTTGTCAGGGCAATTTGTGCAGACTGCTTCGTTATAGCGCGTTCAAAGAGACACAGAATGTGTTCACTATGATCACACACTTCAAGATGTGATTTACACACAAAGGCTTTCATTCTCGGCCTAAACGAGAAAGAAAAGGCAAGGCAATACAAAAAACGCACTATAAGTAATCTAAAATGTTTGCTTTATGGGTAATGTAAATCTCTGAACTAGGATTTACTGTTCATTTCTTTAATCAAAGCAAATTCACTTCAAAGAATCCCACAAAATTACAATCCTAAACCAGAAACCACAAGGGCTAAATGAGGACTAGAGGCCTAAATCAAAGGTGCTGTGTGTATTTTTATGTCTGGTATGCCACCTACAGGTTTCTATAGACTTTTAATACTTTGCCAGCAATGTTTCATGGTATGGCATTTAACTTATCTCTATGGAGACCAGCAAGTTGCACCTCCAGACCTAGTTACAGTCTGTGGAGATTGAGAATGTTTTTTCAAGGCACACCCATAATGAAATAAATGCTAGATAAACACATTTAAAGCTAAACTAATAATCTTTTGTCTAAACTGCTTTAATCAAACTTACCCTTCAAAATGGCGTACTACCAAAAATGAGTCAACTGCGGTTAAATTTGCAATCAACCATCTGAACGCACTTGATATACTCTCAAAATGATTAATTTATGCCAATGAATCAAGATTTTCTTTGTCTGCACACCCAGATCTGTGCTGACAAAATAATTATTGGGAAAATATCACAGAAATTTTTCACTCATCTCCATGGTAACCCAAATTTGGATTGGGCTTGGGTTCCTGTTGAGAAAACTCAGCGGGACGACAGGGCCAATTACAAGTTGTATAAAAAGATCACAATGGCTCTTTCAAAAGCCTGTAGATGGCACAGATCAAGAGGAGGGCCAGAAGCAGGAAAAATAGCATGCATATTTGAATATCTTCATCAGTGCAGTCAGTTAAACCAACAGGTGGCAGTATAGAGCCTAATTAAGTTCTTAAACAGAAGATAACCTATATGTGGTGCCAGTACTCTCAGTGGAGCTTTTTCAATACCTCCATGTAGTACTGTAATCACATCGTGTACAATCAATAGCCCATTTTATCTTAGTATTTTGATGTACTCATGCTTCAGAAAAGGTCAAAGTTTTCAGTAAAGCACATTTAAATCTTTCAAATGTGACACAGCCTTCACAATTTTGCAGCCAATTGTTATCTTTGCCTTGTCTCCATACAACTACACTGCTAATGGTCACTACATTGTCACGTCTTGATGGAGGACCCTCATCACGGGTTTCCATGGCGACCTCCCTGTTATTCTTGGTGGGTCCAATGCAGCCACCATCTCTCTCCTGTACTTCTCCTATAATTCAGCTCTCCCTCTCCCCTGTGGCCCTTCATTTCTCATTTCTACCATTGTTGGAGTGCTCATCAAAAGAAAGCCTGCCTCAGAGTCCTACACACATACAGTATATCCAGCAGTCTGAACAAAGGCTACAACCAGGGAAACAGGTAGGACCATTTAAATACATTACTTTTCACTTATACTAGGCCACTTTGAGATGTAATGTAAGACAATGGCATGATTTTAACAAGTTGTGCTTGTTTTCTGTGTCCCAAAGAAGTTTCTTCTTTGTTTTCGTAGTACTTCACCATCATTATGTCAGCAGTAACCCACTTACCCACCAAGGTGCCCTATTTGCCCTTATGGTCAACAGTGTCCAATTTCAAAGCAAGCTCCGCACAACTGGAACCCGTGACCCCTCTGCTAGCACAAGAGGAGACAGCCCTGCAAGCCCACACTATCATTATCATCATTATATTCTGCGGGGTGTGCCTGCTGTTAGTACTGGCTTTCGGCTACACCTTCTGCTTCCACTGCTCCATCAGGACTCTACCCAGGGACCGGCAAATGACCAATGGCTGCAGCCTTGACAGAGAGGATGCTACTTATAAATGTAGTTCATCTGAATGTCGCTCATTGGCCAACATCATCTGAAAAGAACCTTGTGCCCTAACACTCAAACTGTGGAGGGAGAGGAAGGTGGAGAATGTGGAATCTGAGGGATACAGAAGAGACTGGAGAGAGAGAATGTTGGGGAAGGGGCCAAGCAGGGGCATGATTTTGTTTGAATATATCTACGAGTTTTTTGGTCTTTAGGTCTTTCTTTTTTTGAGATTTTCTTTTGAACCCTCACTATTTTTGTTCATTATTTTATTTTATTTTTTATTTTTTTGTTAGGTACAGTATGTAACTTTCTGGAGGTGCACGTCACCTACATGATTCCATGTAAATAGAAATTTTAAAACATACATTCTCTATAGAGATAGGTACGTGCCATTCTGTGGAAGATTATAGCGAAAAGAACAATATTTCCATGGAAACAAGCAGGAGTGGCCCTCCTACATACCAAGTAAGAATTAGGTTTGAGGAGATGCAAGATTTTATATTTGTGTATTTTATGGCCAAAAAGTTGCATACTGTGGGTTTATAGTATAAAAATTAATAAATATCTGAATTACAAAATAATAATTATTATTATTATTAAATATTGTCTGAGTGACATTTCTGTATTTTCCTGCAACAATCTTCTTTGTGTATATAGTGGCATGTATGAATGTGCATCTTTGTGCTAAATAGACAAGATGTAAGTCTCGAGAGAGTAACATTGATTTCTCTTTGCAATAACACGGTTTTAACTGGAGACAATCTATAGGAGATGTATGCAATGACACACAGCGACTGTAGGCGTCAACAAAATGATAGAAAATCCCTGGACACATCGTGTTATGGCAACTCAAATGTGGATTAGGCATCTGGTCCTGTTGAGTGAACCACACAGTACTGTGAAAATGATTTTATATGTTTTACCATGTATTTGTTATCTTGTTATATAAATTATAAATAATCTATTTATTTATTTATTAGAAAGATTAGAGATTAGTGATAGTCTAAAATCATACATTTCTGTCAGTGTTCACACTTATTTGGTACTGCTTTGAGTGGGTTTAATAATGATGTACACTTTGTTTGATCATATTCTATGGTTTAGGCCTGGACATAGCCTGGTCTAGTTCATATTTAGTTCTGGGCTTAGTCCCTTTGTAGTCAAAAAACTAAATTAAAATGAATACTTGTACCATATGAAGCTTTGAAAAGAAAACATTTATGTCCAGGAAAGGCTACTGTCTATGTTGGTTTAATGTGCTTTTTATTTGTATTATTGATTCTCTTGTTTTTATTAATATGATATGGAGTCTCATTGTTAGCTTTTAGTCTTCCAGAGACCTTAATACAGTTCATAGTTTAACACACTTCACGTAAGCATATCAAACTCAGCATATCAGATAAACAAGTCTTTATCATAAATTACACTCTGTGTATTCAGTGTCAGTTTAATGGCTGTAAAACCACCGTTCATTTGAGTGACAATAACACAAAGATCCAAACACCTTTCAGCCATCATCGCACTTTATTTTCACAGAGCTGGCACTTGTTTACATTGTGATTTGTCAAGGCTGATAAGAAACAACGATGGGGGGGAACGTGTTGCTATTTGAATACATGATTGTGTTGGTGCACAGTGGCAGCAGAATGAAGTATACAAGAACTTACCAAGAGTATATCTGCCTAAACCAAGTACACAACACCTGATACAGTGGCACTTACAGTGTGCTTTTGTGCTATTAATGTTTCCATTGCGTGGATTGGGTTTAATTTGAAAAGCAATGTTCACCTTTAGCTTGTCTGCAGATTTTAGATATTTTTGTGCAATTTAACACCACAAATAGCCAGAAGAGGCGTCTAGCATTAAGTACAAGCTTGCGCATAAAGTTGTTAGGCACTATGCTATTAATGGTTTCAATCGCCGATGGATTTAATAAGGCGGAAAGACATCTACAGTATTGTGCAAAGTTTTAGGTAGGTTTAAAAACAAATCCTTATTAACATTGTGAGATAGAACTATTGTGCTTTGGTAGAGATAAAGACTTTTCAAGTTAATCTTTTTAAGTGTTTTTTTTTTTTTTTTACTAAGTTCATTTTCTGGTGGTGGGCCCAGCAAGGTTTTCCACAGTATAACATTAAACTTATCTATCTCCATGGAGACAAGCAGACAATGTTAGAGGGCCAAGTTACAAGTCAGGTCTCAGAAGCAACACCCACCCCTCATAGTAAGAATATTTTTCAAGATGTTTTTACGCAATAAAAACATAAGTAATAAAATACATGCAACATAAGTAACTTCAATGTCATACTGTGAAACACTCCAGGTAAAACAATAACATCTCCATAGAGACAAACAGGTGGTGGGCCCATCAAAAGAAAAGTTCTATAATGCACCTTATGTGTACACTGAAACACATTATTTGTCATTACTATAGAAACCTGCCTAGGACGTCTGCACAGAATCACAGTGTACACAGCGCCCCGTACAGTACTTTGAGTAAGAGGCACAAATAGAGCTTAAATAGCAGTAACAGTGTGTGGTCTTTGTTCAAGATACAGAGCACATTGCACTCTTTGAGCCACGGGAGTCACAGGAGCTGCTCCGTGAGTGCATCAGAGAGTCCCGTCCGTCTGACATGGGGGAGTCCATCTCCAGGTGGGGGTCCTCCAGCCCGTCCTGCAGCGCATCCTTAAAGTGGGACTGAGAAGAGCTCATTTTACCACAGAGATAAAGGCAACATAAACACAGCATCAGAAAGTATAGAGTAGATAGTAGGTAGATAGTAGATAGGTAGATGGGATGGTAGGTAGATAGTATGTTATAGCAGCATAAACTTCAGAAACAAAAAAAAATAATGCTAGAATTTTGATTTGGCATTCAAATAGATCAAAATTAAGAAAGAAATAATCATACACTACAAATTAAGTAAAACAAACAAACAGTAGATATAGTACATAGCTCACTGCAAATGTAGCCACAAATTGTACTGGCTACATTTAGAGTCAACGTTAAATGTGCACTACGTAACATTTCTGGTGTAGGGTCTGCCACCTTCTTGTTTCTATGGAGATGTTATTGCTATTGTTCCTTCTGTGAGTGGGGTTTTTGATCAGAAACTTCCCCCTCTGGTATCACAAACTTGCAGTGGTGGAAGAAGTACTCAATTTTGTTACTTAAGTAAAAGTACACATACGAGAGTAAAGAAATACTCAAGTAAAAGTAAGTATCACATGAAAAATATATATAAGTAATAAAATGAAAGTACCTGTTTAAAAATGTCTTTAAAGAGTAAAAAGTAAAAGTATTTCGCGCTGATATTGAGATCTATAATAAAGCTTCAAATGTAGTTATTTTGATACAGAGTTGTGCTGAATTTGCTTCAATAGAAACAATTGGATAGATTGTTTTTTTCTGTCTGGTTTTATTTGTACATTTTTGTTCAAAATTTACTTAAGTAAAGTACAGATACTTCAGAATTCTACTTAACTACAGTACTTTAGGACTTTTACTTGTTACATTCCACCACTGCATACTTGTCTCCATGGAGATACACAAGTGTATACTGTAGAATTTCCCAAGCAACGCAATAACAATAATATCAAGCAGGTGGCAAACCATCCACCAGAAAAGTTACATAGTGTTAAGTGCAGCTTTATAAAAGAACAAATGTCAAAGTGTAACCCAAACTCTCACCTTATGCACGGACATTTCTTCCACGTGGCTCTCCTCCATCGACTCCTCTAGACAATTGCCTGAAATCTCCATCTTGATGCGATGAGAGCGAATAGACTTCACATCATCCTCGTCCTCCCCGGCCACCAGTGGGAAAACCTGCGGCAGAGCAAATGACGAGGGCTTCAATCCCACATTACAGAGGGGGTAATAAAGAGGAGATAGGGGTGTGCGGTGAGGCGTGTCTGATTCGTACCAGCCCCTCCTCGTCCCCTGTGGCCTCGGGGTCGGAGATAGTGGCTTTGCTGATGGCTTTACTGATGGTCTGGGTCTCAAACTGTGGACAAGCTGCCTGAGCATTACCGTCCTTGTCCCGCTTCCCCTTCAACCAGTATGTCTCAATCTCCACGTTACCCTAAAAAGCAACCAAAACAATTGTCAAAGTTTTACATATGGTTTAGAGTTTTGCTAAGTCAACTACCGCTATCACTGTGTAACCTTTTTGGTGGAGGGTCTGTGGAGATTTTATTGCTTAGTCTAGATGTTCCACTGTATGGCATTAAACTTATCTATCCCCATGGAGACCAATGTACAGGTCGGTGGAGCGGCAACTCCACTCATAATGACCACTTCTAACAATAAGACACCTGTAGCTCAATAAATGGGAGACAAATACTTTGATTAAAACTTTGGAGCATTCCAGGCAATGCAATAACATTTGTATGGAGATTAGCTGGGGCCGATTATCTACTAGAGAGCTTACACAGTGCATCTTTAAAGTGGGACACAGTAGTTAAATCGTTATAATAGTTTGATGCCAACTCAGCTGACGTCAAACGATGTCCAAGCGGCTTCTTCAGTTCTGGTCAGATTGCTGGTGGACACTGCCTTATATCTATCTGAAGGAAGGAGCTAACTACACTGAAACTAACACTATTTGCATACAGTTTCTGTTTGTTAGACTTGTGACCAGTTGACAGAACAGAATTTTTCTTTTGCTATCACTGACAAATAACATAAAAAAGTATTGCAATGTAACAGAAGATATGGAACTTCCTAATTATAAAATTCCTGAATGACAAATTAGTCACATGTTAAGATTAGCACCTGCCTCATCTCCCTCAAACCTCAGAGATTCACTTCCTGCAATAATCACTTAATATGTGCACATGAAATCAACTGAACTACTGACAAAACACAAGTCTCAATCTGAATATTAAGGCTGTCAGCTCCTTAGATGAATGCTATTTCTGCATTTTCCTTGTGTTTTTGTCAACTTTTCTTATAAAACTGGTGACACCACTCAAGCATTGTGTTCTTTAGTCTCATACTAAAAAGAGCGGAGAAATTTGACAGGGTGTTCAACAGGAAATGGCAATTAGCTGTTGGTGATTAATGTGTAATAGCTTCAGGGGCACTTGTGAAAACCTGACCTTGATGGTAATGATTCCTCTCCTCTCAAAAATAAAGTGGCTTCCTTTGAGGTGCTCGTAGGTGGCACTGCTCAACTGGATATGCATTTCCTGGGAAATAAAAAAAAAGAAAACTTAGCCTATGTCCAAAACTGATGCAACAATATTAGTGTGTCATCTTTCATTATACCTTTCCATTACTCTCCATAGCAGATGCGGTGTGGACTGTGTCACCATGAAGACCATACCGGGGCATCTTATGGCCCACCACACCCGCTACTACCATCCCAGAGTGGATACCTGCACATCAAAAGGCCAGACTCTAATCAGACCAAATGAAAACAATCGAATCGTCGAATAGTGCGTTTTTGCAGAACCCACCAACTCGAATCTGTATGTTGTTCCCATTAGAGGGGTCTTTGAGGTGGTCAATGGAGCGGACCATGTCTAAAGCCATGTCACAGATGTTATGGGCGTGATATTTGGTCTTTTCTGGGGCACCGGCAACAACCATGTAGGCATCTCCAATAGTCTCTACCTGCAGAAAGTACACAATTAAACCATGTAATTGGCCCTATATAATTATTATGTGAATATTTGCAATCAGATATAGTCATTTTTATACTTTCTTATTTTAAACAATTTCATGTTATTTTTTTAGTAGATATTGATTTATAATTTTTCACCACCAGAAAGGCTGCAAAAAGACCAATAATTGTATCCCCAATGTCTTTATTCAAATGCATACACAAATAATCAAAGTAAATATAAGTTTTGTCACCTTTTTCCATCCATCCATTTATGTTAAATAAATAGATATATTGACATTGATCAACTTAAAATCTATATAATTTGCTTTGAAACCAGTATTGAACTATAGAACCATTTTGTGTCATATAAAAAACTGACAAACCTTGAAGACCCTGTGCTTCTCGCTGAGAGTGTCAAACAGTGTGTACATGGTGTTGAGCATGGAGACCACCTGCATGGGGGTGATGTGGCTGCAAATACGAGTGAACCCAACGACATCACTGAACAGAATGGTCACATCCGGGAATACCTGGAAAGAAAGAACGAGTGAATTCAACAGAAGAGAGGAGACAGACAAAGATGAAATGTATTATACAATGAAGTTATGCAGACTGTGGTCAAGGGTGGATTCACACTTGTTCTGACTTTGGGCCCATTTTAGTCCTGATGTAGGTTAGTCCTGTTCTAACCTGCCCTAGTCCAGGTTTAGTTCCGAGTTTAGTCCTAATTTTGATGTGGTGTGTGTGAAGGCACCCTTAAAGTAAGATGTTGAGGGTCAAAGGTTATAGGCGTTTACACAGTCTACCGCCTGTCGTTTTCATTTGAGGCTTTCACGTTGTCTGGGGATGTTGTTTTTGGAAGCACTTTCGCACAGTTGCAGTTTTTTTGCTGTTGTTTAGTTTTTTGGTTTTTTTTTTACACAAGATAGGCACATAATGCATCGCCTTGAGTTGCCTTGAGTGCTCTGTGTAGCGAACCTTTGATCTCTTCCACCAAACACAGAACAGCAAGCACTTGACTTGAGAGCCATTTCAAGGCAAGGGATATAACTTTGTTCCTGCCCCACTGGCATTTATTGCTGTTGTGTCCTTGACCAAAACGCCTACCTAGTTTCTTGAATGAATAGGCGAGTGGTTCTTTGATTGCTGTTGATTGAGACCATTTACCGAAATCTTTGATACTTACCATCAAGATCACGTGGATGTGTACTTTTTAGATAATAAATACTTAAGTAATTATGTGTTATATGAATAGTGTGTCTTGTTTTTAGCTTCCACACCTCACATGTGTTGACAGCAGGCTCTCCTTTGCGCAGCCTTTTGGCCACTGGTTTAGGAATCATCCGATATAGAAGGTCATCAGTCTTCTTCATCTCATAGTCCAACATCTTCATGCTCTCCTCTAACTTACTGGACTTCTTCTGCTCCTGTATTACAAGGAGAGAGAAAAAATTACTTAACATACATTACATGAGCACACTCCTCTCCTCATTACCCCCGTCCAATCTACTGAATAAATTCAATATTTATATGCGTTCAGTACTGATTGTCCTTTTGTCTGTGTGTACAGTTATGTCTGAACATGTTTTCCTGCTGAGGCTTTTTGTTCAGTCATGTTTGTAAAAGAAAATCTATTCTAAATCCATTTTCCAGGCAAAGGCAGTTTATGTGTGTTAACTGCAGTGTATTTTAAAAAAGGATTTCTTAAAGTTAAATCCACAATTGTTAATCCTGTGAAAGTTGTTGAATATTGATTCTTTTAGTTTTTCATCTCATTGTTTGATTTTCTAACTTTCTGTTGGTTACATCAGTTATTTTTGTGAAACCCTGCGAGATGACTGCTGTGATTTTCAGTTAACATGTCATTTGAAAACCATGCTTCAGTGGTTGAATAAGGGCACCTGTATAAGCGCTCTCTTCAGCTCTTCAGACTGCTGAGTTCCGGCCAGCACCAGGTCTCTGCTGGAGTCGTGCATGCTCAGGTCATTGATGTACAGACCCGTCTTGAACATGGCACTCAGACTCTCCATCCTGGGGTCACAAGCCAGAAAGAAATACAGAGTAAGTATTGATTAAGACAAATAATGAAATCAAAATATATTGCTCAAATCAATTATGAAAAATCTATAGGCCTAGTTTCAAATATTAAAAATAAATATGTAACTTTTCAGCCACCAGGTCAAGTTATGGGTCGAATTGGTGGTGATATGAGAACCCTTACAGTAATAATGCTTTAAAGGTATTTTTGGCGGGTAAAACACCTGTAATGGAATAAATGCAAGATAAGTAAGTTTAACGCTTGTGGAACCTTCCAGGCAAAGCAATAACATTTCCACAGAGACAAGCAGGTGGCTCAACCCCCCAACCTGAAAAGTTACACAGTGCACTGTTAAATTAAATTCAATTATCATCTAGAATGGCTTTAAATCACAGTGCACATAGTTAGTAACGTTAATAATATCCACAAAATATTCAACAATAATTAATACCATACTAATTGATCCTCGGGTTTTTGTGCATTTATGCTGTAATATTGTGAGCACTGTGATGTGACATTTTACATTTCTGTTGTTTTGTCAATACAGTCTTAAGGGGATTTAGTCAGAAAATGTTTTAGTAGTAGGCGGGGGATGTTTTGGTAATGTACTCTGCTGAAAACACTCACATGGAAATAGGGTCCCATTAGCCGCACAAGAGCTGCACTGTCTGATTAAAAGCTAATTAGCAGCTCATTTCATGCATGGTAAAGTGCTCTTAGAATGGGACACTGATTTGATTCACTGCCCAGGCTTTTATTTTCAACCATGTAATTCAGTTTAGCTCTTCCCTTTTGTCGACTGTATTAGTTTAGCCGGCGCATTTAAATAATAGCTATATTTTGTATGTAAATCTGAGTGCATAGGGGAGGGTCTTACACAGGCGTTCCCAGAAAGATGATGGACTCCCATTCAGGCATGTATCTCATCTGTCCTTTGAGTTTGAGGCAGCGGCTGCCGTCGCCCCAGCTCTCCATCGCATTAGCGCTGTTACCGTCTGAAAGTGGCACAAGAGCAAATGCACAGGGGACTACTCACTAAAGTGCTTGGGTACTGTTATATGAAAATGGCCTCTTACAGTGTGGTACAAATACAATTTTAATGAATTATATCACTTTGTAAAATAAATAAAATATAAAACTAAATGTTTTCTTAGGGCAAAGTGGGTTAACATCTTGGAATTGGAATTGAAGTTTTGGTATATTCTATTTTCCGTTTTACATGTATCTATTTACAAAATACAGTATTTTTGGTACTTGTATTTAGGTACTTTCCATGTATCTTTCTACCCATACATAAAATGTATATAATATATACATATGTGATTTTTTTAACACTAATAACATTTTTTTTCAAGAATCCTGTATGTTTGTGTGTAATATCAAAGCATGAGATGGGCAAAATTTTACAACCTTTGTAATCATCCCCAATGATGGACTGAAAAGCCATGAGCTCCACATCGACGTCAGCTGAGCGGTTTACGTTTTCATAGTCTGAATCTGTAGAAAGGAAGGGCCACACAGTCACTACCACATCTCCAACAGAGACAAGTATGACGAGGATTCACTTTGCTGCATTCATTGCCTAAGAGTTAATCAAGACATCAAAAAAATCCATTTCTGCACAGCATATCACAATCTAAATGTTGATGCTCCCGCTATCACACAAGGACACACTTTCATTTAGCTGATTTCTTTTTCCCATTTAATTAAAACAGCGATCGAGTGTGTCTGACTGATAACATGAATTGATCTGACTACCCTTTCACACCAGACACACACCGATGCGAGGGTTTACATGGCTGCCCCTCTTACTCTGGACACGGTTGTGCAGGTTCCTCTCCCTCTTCACCGGCTCCTTAGACATGATTTCAAACAAGTTGTTGGGATGGGAGATAATCTGCATAGACAGTAAGTAGTAAGTAGTCTATAATGTCTGCACAATTGTTCAATATGACAATATGACACATGTTGCTATGGCACAACAAACTATGTCAGTAGCTATTTATTATTTGTGTTTCCACAGATACTCTTTGATTATAATGAAAGTACTCTGAAGAGAGAATTGACCTACCATGTTCCATGTAAACTCCACTAGGGGGCGAGCCAGCAAAAATGCATCATTAATCTTTTTCCCATCCAGATCAGGGAAGACTGTGGCCAGTCCAGAGCCAACATTGTGCACCACCATGTCCTGAAAGATGCCATAGATTGTCAGACATTGTGTATATTGAGTGTTCACACAGTTTAATAGGGCTACCTTATACCTACCTGTCTAAAGACTATATTAAAGGGGAAGACCTCAAAGAAAAAATCTGAAGTGATTGGTAAAATCTCCTGCTCCTCCTCATCTTCCTTCATGATGTAGCGATAGGCAGAGTTGTCAAAGTTCAACCTAGTCCCATCAAAATATAGAAACATATGTACATGGGATTTGAACTGTTTATGTTGTATAATTGAGTGTTTTGTGTTTACCTCATAGTGACATGCGAATAATCTCCAACCATCTGCTCCGACAGCACCTCCACATGAATATCTGTGTCGTAGAACTGTTTCCCCATCTGCCTCAGTTGCCCCATGGCGTAGTGCAGGTAGCCCTTACGCTTGCTCCTATAAATAAGGTATGTATATTAAAAGTGAACTATGTAATTTTTTTTCTGGGTGATAGTCCACCACCTGCTTGTAACCATGAAATTGATAATTACTTCAATGTTCCACAGTATTGCATTAAACACAAATGAACACAAGCAGGTGTTGCCACCAGGCCAAGTAAAAGGTGAGCCAACACAATGTAAGAAAGCCTTTTTATGTATTTTTGAGCAATAAAATGCCTGTAATTGATTACAATAGAAGTTTAATGCCATAGTGTGAAACATTCCTTCTCCATCTCTATGGAGACAAGCCGATGGCTAGTGGTGCATCCTGCACTAGAAAAGTTACATAGTGCTTTCTTTTGACCTTGCCTCCTGACCTGTAGTGCAGAGTGACTCCAGTAGCGGACTCCTCCTGACAGAAGAAGGTTGGGGGCTGGACCTTTGGGTAGCTGAAGCGCAGGTACTCATGAAGGTTGTCCAGGCCATTCACAAAGTCACGCACATGACGACCCAACACCTATAGACACATGTTAGAGTATTAGCATTATTATTTAGCCTGAAGTCTAGAAAAAATTTTTGTATCTAAATTTTCACCTTCAAAATCCTGTCATATCCGTACTTCCCCACAAAGCCAAGGAAGTAGACGCCCCAGGAGTTCATGAGCTCATTGTAAGGCGTTCCTGTCACTCCGCTGGCTGCTTTTGCGATGCGCGGAATCACACTCTCACTGTACACCTGGCACATCCAAGTACTGAGTCACAAACAAGCTGGCAGGATATATATAAAAAACTCTAAAATTACATTTTTTTAAAATCCCACTCTTGGCTTGCCTCACGACTTTAAAAAGTTAATTTTGTGTATCACATCTTACACATTTTACTCCTATGCAATGTTTTCCAAAAGTATTTTAATCAATAGACTCATCTACATGTTTAGAGAGGAGTGTTAACACTTGCACATCATTCATACACATATACAGTGTAGGCATGGAAAAAAGTTACATAAAAATTTGTGTCACATTTATTATGGACAATTATTATTATTTTTTTATTATTAGGAATATCCAATGTTTAAACATCATTTTTAGTATTGTACTGTGTTATAAGTGGAAACAACAATGTTCCATAAGTTCTATAATATCATATTAAGTTCTATAAGGCAATCTAGTAGTATAATGACAATTATCTTTGTTACTTCTTATCACGATTATGCTAAATGTACAGCAAACAATTATTGTCTACCCTTTTTTTATCACGATAACCAATATTAATATCCCAGCCATAACAAAGTGTACACACATATAGGTCTTTGGTACCTGATGAGTGACAAACGAGTGCAGCCTGACATCAGCCCTCTCCCGGACCAGTTTCCACACATCATCTCCATACGACTCCTTGATAAAGTCATGGAGGCTCTCACACAGCAGCCCGTACATCTCTTCTCAAACTCTGCCAAAACAGCTCCACTGATTGACTTCTTCCCAGAGGCACCTGCAAGCGAATAAAAAAGTTCACACTCATGACTCCTTTCCCACACGCCGGCTGAATTTTAATGCTCTCAGACTAAAAAGCTATAACTAGACACAAACTGCCAATTGACTTTCCCTTTGCCCTTAAGACTACCTGTGGAGTTTGGTCTCTTTAGCTGGTCAAATAGTGTTTCCAGTGAGCTCTAATAGGACAAATGGTTTTAAAGGTGCTTTAATTACACAAGCCCTTGAGACTGGAGAGGCCTGTATTGTTCTGGTGACAGCTGACAGTGCCTGGTGGCTGTGACATGAACACGCTCAAGTACTCAAGCAACCTCTCAAATACAGATGACACCCGCAACTAGAAAATAACATTTGAAATCAGATTATAAATTATAATGGTTTTAGATTAGATTATAATTTAATTAGATTTTACAGTTAACAGTTTACATCATTGGTTCTTCTAAACTTGATTTAAAACTATGCCAGGTCTAAACTAGGACTAACAATGTTGTTCAATGTATATAATTCTAAATGGGAAACTAACACAAGGAATATAAAAAACATATATACATACATATTTGTCTCAAAATTAAATATACACTGGAACTATAGAGGGCCATGAATACCACCAGAAGCAGTCCATGTAATCACAGTTTGAGAAACATTGGTCCAATTTTCTTCCTCAATAGTCTCAAATAGCATTTTGTCTTCCTGTATAATCATTAAAAAAAAAAAGTAAAAAAACAAAACAAACAACAACAACCAAAAAAACAAAACTAGAGTGACATTATATAACAATGTTAATTATTCAACTGAGAGTCATGGCAGCCTTAGTAGACGTTTGTGGGAAACTCTGGATAGCATGTCTTTGTTATTCATAAAAACGATGAAAAGGCTAAGGAAGGCTATGGGGAATTGAACTGAAACTTTTCTCCTTGCACTGCAGATATAAATTCCAGTGACTTGGGTTTATTCTGTATTGTCTGACCAGAGCTGGGGGGCTTCCCACTAGGCCAGAGGATAGGAGGCACAGTGCAGCCGGCCAGGTACAAAATCGATATCCAATCTCAACTGGGATAAAGAAAATGTTTTTTTCCTTACACTCTCCTACTGGGCCCAATGATTCAATTTGTGGAGGAAAGGTGCCTCTGAGGTCCCAGTGGAGGAGTGGATTCTGACCACCAGACAGCGTTGCAACATGGGCAAGTCAAAAGTAAACATGGTGGGTGATGGACATGACAGCTAATGCAAAATGAATGAGAGAAGAATGATACTGTAGAATTCTATAAAAACATATTTCAAAAGTAAATCTGATAAACAGATAACAGAGGTAATTGACACACATGTAACACACACATACCCCTAATCCCCCAATACTGCTAAGTGGGGAAATGCACTTGTGCAGGCTTTATATAACTGTAGTGGTCCCTAAAGTGGAGAATCCATGGGATGTAAAGTGCGTAAAGGTACGAAAAAAATAATCCTGTTAAGTGGGGCCATGTTGTTCTTAACTTTGTGAATGGCTTCATTTATACCTGATCAATATTACACTATGGGTGTGTTCACAGTTTGAGTGCTAATGTAGATTTGTTTTGGATGAGTTCCAAACCAGTCCTGTTTTAGTCCCAGTTCTTACATAATGATTCTGCAAGTTTGAACACGGTCCTACTGAGTGAGGCAGTGGTAGCTATATGTGATCATTTGCATAACCAAATCTTAATATGAATATTGAATACTAGTTGCATAATTTAATCAAACATGTTGATAGGATGTTTTTTGTTTGTTGTTTTTTTTAATGGTTCAATGTGAAATTATTGGATAAAAATGGTGACAACAGATTGTATACAGTAGCCTACGTACTGTAAATTATTCTCATAAAATATCCAAATAACTGCAGGGAAGCCTACTGGACTGCAAACAAAACAAGTATAAAATAGAGCAAAGGTTAGGGATTATAATTTATTATGCTTGGACAGGCGGCCCACTGAGGGATATGTGCACAGCTCCCATAACTCAGAGCAGTGTGAAAGAAAAGGACATCAAAGGTCTAACGCCATTAAAAAGAGAGGAGTGAACTGCCTCACATTTAAACCTTTGACCCCTAACGGGAAGAAAAATCTCAACCTCTGATCGCTGTAACCTCATCAATTTTACAGCTCCTCTGAGGGCTGCGCACGGAGGGCAACACAGGTGGGCGCTCCAAAGTCATTAGGAAAGTAGAAAATAGCAGTTACAATATGTTTTACACTTGGAAGAAAATGCATGTGTGTTTGGGTGCTTCCTGTCAGCTCCGCCCAGGCACCAGCTGTTACTGCATACACAAGGGATCAGGTTTTTATTATGGAAGAGGCCACAGAGCTGCGTGTAAATCTTGGGACGTGCCCCTCTACCCTAATCGCCCCCTAATGTCGCACCCCACCCAGGCATCATCATGTCAAAACCGCACTGCTAAAATGAGCCCGGTGAGCTCACCACCCTAAGTATGATGGGTGAGTTTTATACAGAGGGTGTCAGACAGAACAGAAGCATCAGAGAGCAGGGACAGCACACAGCCATCTGAGGTGACTGCCATAAACCACATTCACGGGTAGGTTTGAGCAGAAAAATAATGTCATACTTATTTAAATGTTCTTTTTTCTTATAAATATGTACTAGGTATGAACATTGTTACCCTATTATTAATTGTTATATAATTAGCTATTATTTAATTACTGAACTACAATTGAATCGCAGCTTAGCATGCTTAGCAAGATATGTTGGTAAAACTTTATAACAAAAAACTTTAAACTTACTTAAACTTATTATGAAGAAACAGTTTCTAAGAATGAATCAGGCTTAATAACTACATAATTAAACTCTAACCAGAACCCCTTAATCAATATATATATATATATATATATATATATATATATATATATATATATATATATATATATATATATATATATATATATATATATATATATATATATATATATATATATATATATATATACAATTGAACTGAATCAAATAGTTACTAAATCTGAATCATTCTAAATAAACTATTTGATTATCAATGATTCATCCTTTGTCCATACTTTATTAAGATTAATTAAGGCATAGTTATTTTAAAGTGTTTTTGAAGTGATAATTTGTTTAGGTTTTTTTTTCTGTACAGTACAATGATTACATATGTTTTGAACTTTGAAACAAATATAAGATTATTTTATCATGATAATTATAGCTAAAACACAACTAGTTAGCAATATTACCTTTATACTGTACAATGTATAATCTCATAAGCAATGCATTATTCTCCTGTTAAGCTGCATGGGACTTTTGTTTGAGTTCTAACCTTGTGTTTTAACTGCAATGTGCTTAAATTGCCCCTCAGGGATAAATAAAGCTGTTTTAATTGATTGATTGACTATAATTATGAAATAGGTCTATCCATATTAAGCATCTCATGTTATATAAAACTTGCTCTTTATTTACCTGTTTGATTTTTAAAGCAATGGCTCACAAATCACTGTGGTGTTGCAAAGCTTAAGGACATAGTAATATAATGGAAATTGATTGAATAATGTAAAATGCAAATCAATACAAATACTACAGGCAAAGCAAATATTGATTACATTGTGTCACAGAAAAAGATGATGATGATGATGCAGCCGGGTCTGGATAACGCGACCAGACTCAAAATTATGCAAGCCCAAGCACTGTGCAAAGAGGCCAGAGGAGGTAAGGCTTACAACTTTATATTGATACAAATATTTAAAGTGGGACTATTTCCGCCTACAATCAAATATTAAATAGAACCGCGAAACTGGGCAGTACCTGGAGTAAAAAAGAGAGTGGGGATGGGGGGTGCAAAGGGGTCAGGTCTAAAGGTATAAAAAACAGTGTGATTGGTCTACACTTCAGACTTTTAGCTTGTAATCAGAAACCTGGCTTTAAACAGGGAAGTCTCTTGTGATGTCACCAACTACTTGAAATTACTGAGGCCACTGAAGTCAGCACATACTTAGATTTATGTGTTTTTGACCAGAAAGCTGCAAATGTATATAATTTGCAAGTTGTCAAAATTTTTTTTATTAAAAGCTATTAACCATATACCACACCATATACACAGTTTAGTAGCGAGAAAAAAAAAAAAAAAAGTGGACTTAGTGTTCAGTACCATTTTAAAGAGATCATTTTCACTTATTAAAGCACGGGCACTTTAAGTCTGTGCCCACCCAGCTGCTTTTACAGTGTTACATGTCCGGGCAAACATTGGCAAACATCAAAGTACTGTGCCCATCGCTGCAGGAAACATGACACATCCAGATCCCGGGAGAGGCAGCCTGTTGTTAGGATCTTCCAAAGTTTTTTTTTTTTTTTTTCCAGAGGGGAGTGCTTGTTTTTCACGCTGTCAGCCAACTTCACTTTGAAACCTCCAAAAGTCAGTGATATGTGACTGTACGCAGCATATTTTACACTGTGTGATCAAAGACAGCTCCTCAGGGTGACACGGGCTAAGACCTCCCAACACTTATCATGCAAGAGCCAGTGCTACCATCTTTCATCCACGCAGATCCTATTTATATGTGCCCAGTTACCCATGCAACCTCAGACCACAACAAACATTACACAGGCCTTGACATCATCTCAGGGCTATTTAAGAGACTCACAGAAAGGTGATATAATACGAGAGGAGACCCTGAACTAAATCTGTGAGGATTTTAACTTAGTGATGCTGCACAGGGACTGGCTTTTTAAAATGGCCTCCAGCTGTTCAAAGCAGGATCAGAGAAGACGTGTTGATTTGCCAAGTCCTTATTAGTCCATGCACACTTTTTCTCTGTTTAAAGCAGATATGTGTTTGACATGCACAAACAAGTAAACAAGCATAAGGCTACAAAAAAACGACTTAATATAGTAGACATCAGGGAGGGCATCTGGCACAAATCCAAGCCCAATGCAGGTACGTCACAAGCTATGGCACAGGTCTCACTCTTTAGATTTAGTTACATTTACTTGAGTAGTGTTTTGTTTTGTTTTTTTAATGGGTCTTTTCAGAGTACTTTTCTAGCACCATACTTAAAACATAAGTATGGTGCATATAACAGTACTTGAGTAACTCCTTCAGATGTCAGTATTTTCTCATTTTTATGATCTATCCTGTTTTGCTCTTACTCTAGTAACTTCCTAAACCATTACTTTATAATTCTACTTGAGAAATATGTTTTTAAGAAACAGTGTTCTTAAATGGGTAGGTTACTATTTTTACTACCCACCTCTGCCTGTTTGTTATTCCAGATCATCTGAACTTGGGAAAGAAGATCAGCATCCCTAAAGATGTGATGATGGAAGAGCTTAATGTTCCAAACCGTAACCGTGGCTCCCGCATGTTTCAGGAGAGACAGAAACGTGTGGAGAAGTTCACTCTGGAAAATAACTCTAACGCTCCCCAGTACATTATCAATGTATGAAGATGCTCTTCTGATTGTTATTGTAAATGCTGATAAATAACCAAAATATACATTTATAGTTTGACTACCATGTGTTGCTTTTCAGTGCCTTGCTCTGTATGTACAATTTTAAATAATAATGGTAGAATCTCAAGGTGCACCATGAAGCTTTTCTGTTGGAGGGTCCTCCACTTGCTTGTATCCAGTGAGATGGTATTGCGCTGGCTAGGTTTCATACTATGGTTTTCTATAGCCATAAAGATGAGGAGGTGATGCCACCAGGCCAAGTTACAGATCAGTGGAAAGACTACCCCACTCAGTAAGATAAGATAGGCAAGTTTAATTAACCCGATTGACGATTTGTGTAGCCCTCTGAACTGAAATCCAATTCATCTTGCTGGCCAGGTTAAAATTTAATGTCATAGTGTAGAACATGCCAACGCGATAAGATCTCCGTGGAAACAAGCAGGTGGCAATATTTTATTGAAATTAATTCAATTTAATTTATATTATATATATATAAAATGCATGTATCTTGCAACACTTTGGATTACATCAAATGTTTTATATTCTTTTCAGGTCCCAGCAGAAGCGATACCCCCTGAACACTTCACACCAGAGCCACAAGTAGGAAAAGAAAACCAGACATTCTCAATGCCTGGCAAACATAGTCTGGTTATGAACCTTCAGAAGACCGTAGCAAAGAAGGGTAGTCCAGGCGTCCTTGCTCCAGGTAAATGTGCCCCGCTGTGAAAAAGGGTCTACGACACAGAGCAGGACAAGTGCAATGTCACTGAAATGGCAGGAGGCTGGGGCAAAGTCATTACACTGATACAGCCATGATAGCTCCCCACTACATACCCTTTTGTGGGCTCGTGTTTATAGAGCAAATTATACTCTGCGTCAGGTCCAGTCACAACGGGCGTAAAGCATTATTTTAAAATCTGACAGGCAGTAATTTTAATATTCAAGATTCATGCTGAGATGTAGTCTGTCTTGTCGTTGCAACTGCAAGCTTTGGCAAGAATATATACCTCTTAATTTTCATAATAATAAAACATAATAAATGTACATGCTTAGCTGGTTTTATGCTGGACACCCTGCCTCTCCATTTACCAGTGTTCAGGACTATCACAAATAGCAAACTGGCTTGAGTCCTCTCATGGCTTGACTTAGACCTGTCTATGTTTAATTTCAATACTAAGGAATACCACAATGACAACAGTAGTTTTTATGCTACCAGTTGGTCTTGCTTAAGGTCAAGAGAATTCTGAAATTTAAGGAAAGGTCCAATTTTGTCCTGTCCTTTTTTTTATAGATATCGATACTTGCTCAAAAGAGTATCAACTTTCATTACAAGTTTTAGTATTGATTAATATCTGATCTTCGACATTTTTTACATCAACAATATACATTTTCCTTTCTAAATAATATAAGGTATGATTTCCCACTAGGTTACTCTGGGCCTCTGAAGGAAATTCCCCATGAAAGGTTCAACACAACAGTGATCCCTAAATCTTACTGTTCCCCTTGGAGGCAAGCTCTGGCCAGCAACGAGGAGCTCCTAAACACCCTCAACAGCCAACTGCCCGAGAACCCACAAGGGCAACAGCCTGCCAACTACAGGAGCTTTAACAGGTACAAACCCATTTCTCTCCATTTAAAAAACAAAAATAACTGTCAATGTAAAGTAAGCTCCTTAACTGTCGACAAATAGATAGTGTATACACTATGTCCTGACATGTTATTCATCACAATCATCTCATGCTGGGCTCGCCTCCATGTTTCCACAGTCTGAAAATTAATCTAGTCGCTGGCTTGCACCTCCTCAGAATGTGACTATGATGACCATTTTAACCCAGCCACTCGAAAGATGAAACCTTGAGGTGCAGTGGGTTTTTAAATGCTGCCACTATAGAGATGGAACACAAATAAAAAATGTTTTAAGGATAAAAAAATTGCATCTTGGCCGTAGGCAGAATAAAGGTTAATCTTGGGCAGATGTAGGAATAGCCTGTATAAAACGCTCTGGCTCACAACTTGAAAGTCTTTTCTCAATTAGTGCTGTCAATCAGTCGACAATAAACCCTGAGGGAGGGATCTGTTTACACGATTTCATAGTTAGAATTATGCGTCCCTAATTAAATCTGAACTTCAGTAAGAGTCGGGGGATCTTTACACATGAAGCAGGCAGACTGGCCACGTTGTATGAAGCTTACAGATATTTGCACACATATTTCTACATTTTAGATTGCAGTATATCACTACCCTTCTATTCACTGATGTGGCGTCTTCTTTCAGAGCTGCTGTGCCGTTTGGGGGCATGATGGCGAGCAGGAGGGTGGTACCAGTGATCGGGTTCGAAGCTGTGGAATCGCAGACACTGCCAGGAGCCGCTTTAGACCACATGTGCCAAAGGCCCAACTTTAACAGAGCACCCAGGGGATGGGGCATCAATTACAGTCCTGAATCTAATGAACTATGAAAAGTGCTAATAAGCTTAGGACTAAGGCACTGACCGACTGCCTTTCCTCCTCTTCTCTCTCCCTTTTCCACTGGCAGAGCAATGAAACTGTCTACTATTCAGTGGTGCAACCCACAGGGACCGTCTGAAAGGCCAACAAAGCATATATAAGCAAATTAAATGACTTACAAAATACATAAGATGACAAAATTGGGAGGTTTAATGACAAATTCAAACTACAGCTATTAGAAACTAAACCCATAGTGGACATTTACAATGGTTTAAAATAAAAAAATTAGAATGAATAAAAATTAAGATAAAATTGTTTGCCAGATACTCCCAATGTAACAAATGTTACACCCTGGCTTTGTACATAAGCTCCTGATGTTAGAGCAATAATTGGCCCAACAACTCTGGCCAGCTCATGTCTAGTACCATCTTACCATGTCAAAGCCTGTTTAAATGCTGTTGGTACATTTGTTTTGGCTCAATTTTCCACCAACCAAAGAACACTGGGCACTGTAACCGCAGGTGCTATAACAGTTCAGGCTGTGTGTTTGTAGCAGATGTTTGCTAAACCCATCTGTCTAATCAGGCCAGGCACATTACACTGATTTCATTGTTCATGACGTGAGCCGTGAGCGGAGTGGGCACCCATGCGCTGAGGGTCCTGGGATGGATAGTGGATTTGACCAGGAGGTCTCATACCAATAGGAGGGGGCATAGGTGGAGCCATTGGACCCATAGCATGGAACATTGGTGGTCCAAAACCTGAAGGGGAAAAAAACATATTAAACAGAACTCTGTATAAATGTTTTTTTTTTTTACAAAATTCTTTTTAAGTTTGTAGACTTACCTGGTGGAGGTGGGTTCATGCCTGGAGGTGGGGGCATTGTTATGTTCATAACAGCAGGAGAGCTGTTGGGGTCCAGGTTAAAGTAGTTTGCTGACGTCTCTTCATCAAGTGGTGGTGGAGGGGGCAAAGCTATAAGAAGCTGGGTTTCAATATTTATGTTTCATTCTGAAATGTCACAAGCAAGAAGATAGTAAAATACCTCCAGGCAAACCCGGGACAGGTTCAAGCCTTGAGCCCATCTCACTGATGCCTTCACCATCTTTCCCTCTTGCTGCCTGAGACCTGCAAAAGTAAAATTAAAGACACATATGGAGGTACTGAAATGCCAGAGAAGAAAGATGTTGGTGTGTTTTATTAATATAGTAACCTACACACCTTCCCCATTTGACAGTTAGCCTTCGTCCATTAATAATGAGTTTGTTAAATGACTTTTCTGCTGCCATTTCAGCTGCATCTCGTGTTGCAAACTGAATAAAAGCACACTGCTGTCTTTGAACTATGGTGATGGTGCGAATTTCACCAAATTGGTAGAAGAAGCCCCTAAAAGGAAAAACAAATAGATACATTTGTATTATGTAAAAGAATGTGGATAAACACCAGTCATTAGTAATTGTCAGTCATACTTGAGATCCCCATCTGTGACATTGTCTCCCAATCCACCAATGTATAAAGTAGTGATGGTCTTATCATCAGGTGGATCAAGGCGGGGCATAGTTGAGGCTCGTTTCAATAGTTTGTCAGCTACTGGGTCATTGATGCCATAATAACGATCCTTTATATTCTGGTCAGCCAGTGGGTCATCAGGGTCTGTGGGCTTCTCATGTCTAAGAGAAAACAATGTTGAATTAGTTTTAAAACATGTTATAAATAATAAAAACACACACACCCACACAGAGTACTCTTTACCTGTAAGGACACTCCTCTCCTCTTTTACATTCTCCCTTCACCCAGAAGGAGCAAATGTGAGGTCGATTCCGCTTGTAGTAAGGTGTGGTTCTGGCAAGTTTTAGCAACATGTCGCTTGAACTAGGGGCTTTACCAATCTGTCCTACAGGCCGCGTGCCATCTGAGTTTGCAATCTAAAACAATGAAAACAAAAACTCAAGCGAAAAGAACAATACATACAGTCTGAGACATAAAACACTTAACTACCTCTCTTTCCATGTTCTGTGTGTAGTACTCCTTATTCACATCTGACCTTGGAATATCATCTTTAATGGCAAGCCCTGTGTCTCTGACCTGAATAGGTAAACCTGTCCACAGTGTTACATTAGTGATGGTGATAAGTCATTAGGCAAAAACAAATACAGAAAAATATAACTTTGGCAATGTAAGGCTCACCATATTCAAGATCCAGCAGACAGGTCTGACAAACATTCTTCATTTTACTACAAGTCTGACAGACTTCAGTCTTTTTAAAGCGCATCCGTGTCCCAGGACACCACCGAAACACAGTGAATGGACGTGCACAAATCTAAATACATACAAAATATTACACATATTTTTTCTTATTATGCTTCATTTATAATGGTATTGGTATATCTAACTCACCTTGCATTCTTTCCCATATTTTTCCTTGGTCTATTAAAAGAAAACAGTAAGAATGTATTCACACTTATACACATTTTTTAGCTTTTACATAATTTTAAGCATACTCACCATACGAATGTAAGGGTTTTCTCCTAAGCAAGTCTGGCAAAGAATTGGGAAGTCCTAAAAAGTAAATTAATAAATGAGTTTATATAATAACACTGACATCATAATGTATTTAAAGTTGTGCTGCCTGAACATCTTGTGGTAATTGGAGCCAAATTCTGAGACCATTTTGTCAATGCAACTACAGGAGACTGCTGCTTCAGCTCAAGTGCAAGGTGTGGAAATTGGCTAAACCGTACGTTCACCTACATCTACTAAATATAGTCCGCTCTTGTAATTCAAGAAATTGAATTAGGTCATACTAATATTGCAAGCATTGCAGCCATCAAGCTATAGTATATCCGTGATGACAAAGTAGGTAGTTATAAATTTTATTGAATATACAATCTACAGTCGTCTTAATTTAAGTAATGCCTGGAATTATACAATAAATATCGGGTACAATGAGGACAGAAATGACTAACTTCCCTCAAACTACACTTGTAACGCTGTAAATAGTTAGCCACCTTAATTTCAGCTCGACTAATAGAGCGAACTATAACGTGAGATTTTTCACGTTGATGTCTGGCCGAAAATGTTTCGGAACTTTCAAGATCCTGTACAATCACTATTAATTTGTGACATAATATTTAGTATGATCCACTATCATTTAAGCGGCCATGCTGACTAGCATTTAGCCTGTTAGCGGAAACATAGTGAAATGTAGCGTAGCATAGCATAGCATAGCATAGCATCAGTAATACGCGCCAGGATGGTGGCATTTTAAGCAATCAATCTCAGATATACGTCAGCGCTAGTAATGATCTGACATGTTATTTATTATGTTATAAAAACATACCGCGTCTTCCCAGTTTTGTCTGTTGTATGTGTTTGATCCCAGGGACGTGGCCATTTTGCACAGTGAGCCAAACAACGCGAACACAACACAGGCCGAAAACCAAGGGGCGTCCAACCACAATGCAACGCGGCAGAGGAGCGTTCACCTACAGGGGTCGCCCTTCTTCAGTCTATCCATCCTCAATCCCCAGTAAAAAAAAAAAATAACAAAATAATAATAATAATAATAATAATAATAATAATAATAATAATAATAATAATAATAATAATAATAATAATAATAATAATAATAATAATAATAATTTAAAAAAGGGAAACAAGAGGCCACCAAAATATGAACGTAGTATTAATGATTTACTATCACGGACGCAACCACATTTTTAAGATAGCCTGAATCTCATACAAAACCAGATGCTTTTTACAAGATGCCAATGTTTTTATTTCAGAGATTCTCCAACAATCTCGATGGTCAAGAATGTTCTACTTATTACTTGTTAAGATTTCTCATACAGGTTGTTGTCTGTTCAAGCCTTTGTTTTAATATGAACCCGTTTGCCTTAACTTAATAGTAAGGCAGCAGCCAGAGCCAATTAGCCCTCTGTCTGCAGGCCAGTGACAGAAAGATTGAAACTGGTGTGTGAGATCTGAGTCTTAAGCCAATTTTGTTGACCAGTCTATAGTCTACTTACACTTCCCACCTGTTTAAACCAGGTCAGACTGCTGTGCAGTGTGAAACCCCAATTAGTAGAGCGAGGGAGCAATGTTCAGATTACGGATCATCAGTAAGCCCTTCATGTTTATTTAAGGTCAGGCTAGGGTTGTAGAGTCAAAGGGCAGGGATTTCTATGCTTAAAGTTGGCAACTCTTTCACAACATTCATCTAAACAGACAGGAATGTTTAGTGGACTTTAGCCTTTTTACAAACATATTTTTAACAAAACCACAGATTAATTATACATAACTGCTTTGTCCTAGATTAACTGTATCTAATAGGGCATCAAAAGACCAACTGGTTAACTATCCTATGTTATAATACATAGGCTATAGGGCCTACGCTGTCTTCTCTAGATCGTGTAACTTGTTTCTACCATGTGATTTGGATGAGACAGTTAAATTAGAGTTGTTGGCTGGATATCAGCTGTGAGATCTTACCACTCTCTAAAGAGTGTACGGATGGACTTAAAGTGTGTGGAGGGAGTGTAACATAAAAAGGCCTTATTGATTAAATTATGTGCAGCATTGGGCAAGGCTATCACAAACAAAAGTGACAAAATGAAAAGTTGTTTTGCATAGAAAATTGAAACTAGAAAGTAGTGAGCTGAGCCTATAGGCCTGTCTGTCCACAATATGACTAACATGCAGTGAGTAATAACAGTATGACTGTTATAGCCTAAGGGCTGTATTGAAAAAATAAAATCCATCCTTCATCCAGTGAAGAAACCTGCCAGTCTGTGTGCCATTTGTGATGGCAAAGTGTTGGAGGATTTATGTAAAGCACAGGCTGCAGACAGTATAGGCTTCAGTCTATATACTATATCCATCAGCCTGTGCCACGTTGGCGCCCCCTGTTGACAATTATGGACCACTGCTGAAGCACGGAGCTGCAGAAGGGGCATTCTCAGATTTCCCGATTGCTTCCCAGCCGAGTGAGCTGTGCCGCTGCTTTCACATCACGGCCGACAGAAAAAGCAAGACAACGACGACGTGTGACCAGCGCGCCTCAATCCCGCATTCTCCGGTGTCGGTTTGTGCGTCTCCACTTTCGCGTAGCCCGTAGCGAGGTGAGTATACGTCCAAAGCCCAGCCTCGTAGCGGTGTTTTCGCACATGTTTCGTATATGGCCACTTGCTTCCGAGCCAGGCCAGTGAAGGCTGTCTGGCGCAGGCGGAGAAAAAGGCCAGCTCCGGCCTGGGTCTCCATGGCGAGGAGCGGTGCCGTTGTGGACTGTCGCGGGAGTATTGCTCGCCTGTTTGGACGGGAACGGAGAAGCTTTTTGGTTGTAGCGGGCAGATCGAAGTTTTCTGTCCGGGATTGTGCTGCTCACGATTAAATATCGGAATGCCTTTATTCGACTCTCTTTGCACCCTGGTACAAACCACGACCAAGTTCTGTTGTTTTGATAACTTTGTCAGTGCTGTTTGATATTAGGTCGCAGCTGCAGCCCTGAATTTTCCATAAAGTACATTTGAGCTCGTTTGGTAACGCAGTCAGTCATTTGTTTCCATACGGTAGTTCATTGTTTTGCACGGAAGCACTAACAGGCCAAATGTTAGTGTGCAAATTATTGCGTAAATTAAAGGTAATTTTAATTGTTGCCACCTAGTCGAAAAAAACTGAACATGAGTAATGGATCCACGTATAATTTTGTTTGCTAGTGTTGTGCTAGATTATTTGAAATGCACACTATAAAGAACATTATTTAAGTCACAGTTGGTGTGTTACAAAGCAAATTGTATTGTACATACATACACACACACATACCAACACAACTGCATATATATATATATATATATATTATATATATATATATATATATATATATATATATATATATATATATATATATATATATATATATATAATATGCATGCAGGCATGCCTATTTAAAAGCCATTGTGCCTACCAGACTCCCATAGTTTATATTGGCAATTTTATTGTATATTGTTTGAAATGTCCTTCTCTGTAAAATAATGTCTGTCTTGAAATGGTGCACTTTTTGAATGGCTGTGCAGGAAAAGGGGCAGTCCAGACCTGCCTAAAATCCATTGCCTTGGGGAGTGTGCTCGAATGTGCACCTATATATGAGTAAGAGATTACTGAAGTAGAATGACTCACTCTCAAATACATTAGACAGATTCATTAGGACTTTCCCTGGATGTCGCCTTAGCTGCTGTCTGGAAAAGGCAGTCCTTCTGGTGTTATGCATCAGTATTTGTTTGACCACTGCTCTACATTTTTCCCTAAACCATGTGTTGTTTATCACATGTCTCTGGCTGTTTAAAACATTCAGGGGATTATTCCATTTGCAAATGAGGAGTGGGAAAGTGTTTTTTTTTCTCTAAATTGTGGAATGTTGCATCTTAAGTTAGTTTTCTTCATTGGTATCATCTATTTCTCTGTAGTGGTAACCCTCCATCTGACTGCTTCCATGGGCTGCCAGATACACAGTGATATAGCGTGCTGTTGATGTAGGCTACTACGGCTGCCGCAGCCATTTGATCATATATCACCATCTTTGGACTTAGATGTACCTCTGAAATACTGTGATACCGAAACGGTGTGTTGATAAAATGGGGTTGGCATGGCGATGTATGACAGATTATGTCATCAAGCAGCAATTGGCAGTTTATCAGAATGACACATGATCAACACAATTTGAGATTCAGACCTCAAAGAGGAAAGCCTTGTGTATGGTGAGTCATAGTTGCTGGTATTGCTGTGAATAAGACAGAGGTTTAATTGTTTTGAAGATGCTATACCATTTTGCTCTTAAAATCCAGAGTTTGGGAAGCGGCAGTGCCTAAAACATGCCACTGCTTGTATTTTTCCATGTCAGTGCCCCTTGTAGCACACTCGGTGTGTGGGGGGCAGCCCTCTCTCCGGAGTGGGACTAAAGCCAGACATGAAGTTCCCCAACTCTGTCAGCTGTGTGTATAAGCACCGCTTTGTACCACAGCTCCCTATGGTTCTTGTTCGTATAATGCTACAGCACCACTGGTTAAAATACTTACAGGAATTTACTATTGAACAGAGCTCAAAATAACTACTGTGTAACAAACTCACATGTGCCCTCTTTGGGTTAATATGTGGTCGGAGATTCACAGTAGTTTATTTGTGTATTTAAATTCTGTCTTTGGCTTGTTTTGGTTAAAGCATAGTCCTTTATCCTCAGCTGAGCTGGGGCAGGATAAATACATTTGGAATGGCATAGCACAAACCAGTATTAGCAAATGATCCGATAGCATCTGTAATCCTTTGGAAAACCTGGAGAGTTGTTTTTTAAAAGTGCTTGCCCTCATCAGATATTTGGCAGTCGCTTAGGGGTGTCCACATGTGTGACTAGCTGGCTAGGTTAGCAGTACGGCTGAATGCTGCAGTATGCAGGCAGATCAGATTACTGAGCGATTAGCCATGGCCTCCCATCCCTGGTTGAGGGAAATGATTTTCCACTGTCATAATTCCCTAGACTGAATTACGCAGTCCAGTGACTCAGATACTCAATACTACAGCCGGAGTACTGCACGGCCTAACTGTTGCTCTCTGGAGAGGGGCGATAGGTACGGAGTCCATAGGCTATTGTTGCACTACTGAACAAAATACTTTGTAATTGGAATGAGTTGAGCTTATTTCTTTATCTGTGATTGGAAACATAATGTAAGCACTATAAGGAGTAGCTGAGCAATAGTTTGTACAGTCAACTCTTGTTGTTTTACATAAAGGATGGAGACAACAGTCCTGAAACTCTAAACCCTTACTCAAATCTTCCCCTGTTGTAAGCACATGTCAGCTGGCCGATGAGGCGATGTAAATCAAGCAGGCCTCTAGTGGAATTTTGCTGAATGGAAAAGGGAGCGGGGAAGAGGCTGGACTGTGGAGGTTGGACCATATTTCCAAGTTGCCTACCCCTGAGGCAGGAATCTGATACATACCGTGGGCTCCTGTATCCCGACAAATAATGGTGAAGGGAGTGTAGCATTTCATCAGATGACACTTGACTGGTGCATAAAGTGCTGGGAAAGTTAGAGCTATGTTATATGCTCAAAGCTAGTCAGCTCTGGTTGCCCGAGGGATCAGGAAGTAGGCACATGAGCAGCGCTGGTTATATGAGATATGGATTTATCCCTTGTAGAAGGCCTGAGTCCCTGCGCAACCCCTCCCATCCCCATCTAGACAGAGACATTTATATTGAGCCATTTGAGATACACATTGATGCAGAACAAGTTTTAGTTATGGAAGCAGCGGGGCAACTCTCAATTTCTTTGGTACATTATACACCATTGTGCAGTGATTTGACCCATAGTGGCAGTTAAACTGAATAATAATTGCTTCTTAAATTACTTCTGACAAATAACCCCAAAGTCATTAGGCTGGTCTAGTCACAGCTTGGCTTTTCTCGAGGCATGTCATGGCATGGGCTCCTCTCAGTTTCCTCTAAACAATGACAGCGTTTTTGTGTTGTGGTTTAGCTTAAGAAAGTCTGGTTTGCCTTTTAAGCACTATAGACGCCATAGATGTGCTTATCACCAGCTCCTGCACTGAAGGCCATTTATTCTTCAGATGCTAGAGAAAAAAGCCCTGTTTTATTTAGTGGTTGAAAAACAAGATCTCCGGTGTTAATGGACTTCACCTCCGCGCTGCAGCGGACCCTCGGGGTACAGCACGTTCGTACTCCCGACCAGGGAGCTCTCTGCATCGGCCTGGTAATGAAGCCATTTTCAGAGGTGGAGAGATGCCGTAATGGGAACGTACCACTTCACTGCTGGATAATCTAACCCAATCCCATTGTAAGTGCTATCATTCATCATAAATTAGATTTTTTTTTGCTTCTACCTTTGTTCATTTAGCTTAAGTGAAGGACTTTTATGATGTATAGATGTGCATTCCCTTTTGCATCTTTTAATTAATTCAAAATGGCAGTTTTCATGGAATCTGATAACACTCCAGTAAGTGCAGCAGCTTGTGTAAATCTTATGTAAATGTTTTGAAATATTTAGGTTGTTTGTTCTGTGTGTCAAATGAAGTGGTGCTAAAAGCTTTCCAAGTGAGAGCATAGGGCAGACAGGTGGAGCGGAGGGTAGTGGCCCCTCTATGTTTATGCAGTTGTCTGGTGGCCTGGACTGGGTGCCTGTGCCTCACACTGTCCCACAGACTGCTATGACATAAGGACACCTACAGGGTTGTATGGGGCTGTAGGTTCTAACTGCTTTTATAACTGAAGAGTAAGGAGTGTGATGGCTATTGTGGGAAGATTGTTTTACTACTACTACTACTACTACTACTACACTTTTACCATAAAAAAATATGTAATACAATAACAACTGAACCTGTATTGCCAGTGCCTTAACCTGCATAGATTTTCTCATTCTCAGTATATAGGCAGACCATTCCTCATGTGCTCAGGACCTCCAGAATTCACTCACTGATTTGCAGAGGCTGCACTAGCACTGATTAATGATTGGTTGGAGGTGTTGGGGTTTAGGAAGTAAGAAGTCAGATGAGAGAGAGAGTCCTTTTAGGTTTAAACCAATTCAGCTTTGAAACACGCAAACTCATGTGAGGTTCATTCTGCTTTCTGATTGTATAATTGTCTTGAGAAGCAAAATGCCAAATTATAACAACAATTATGAAAACCTGCTCATCATGTCCAATGTTTTTGCAATTAAGAATAAATCAGCCTTACAAAAGCTATATTTGATGTGCACATGTCTACTTCAAATTTAGGGATACAGTTGGATAATGTTTATGGAATTTAAAATCTATCTTACTGTTCCATTTAAATGGTATGGTGACTGATCTGATTTTATTGGCATCCTTTCATCACATTTAAATGAGCTCTCAGATTAGCCGTATTTTATACAATGACAGCAGACTAGAGCCAGATGCAAGAAATTAGTAATAGGCATCATACTGCGTTGTTGAAACTATGATAAAATAATTAATTATAGATTGAGTTTTTGTTTTTTGCTATACAAAAGTCACAAAATGTAAGTTTTAAAATGGCTTGTTTTTCTTGCGAACTGAGTAACCCTATCTTTTTGAATGGTAGTTGTTTCTGAGCAGTTTATCTTTTCTAAAAACAGGGAGCAGTCTTTTCTGTGACCTAATACCATCTGAGAGGCCTCGTCGCTTTTGTTTACAAACTCAGACTTTAATAACAGTTGCACTGTCATGAAGTAGATCATACTGTGTGGACCTAACACCTACACAAGTTTACCTCTTAGGTCTCTCTGGTCCCTCATTAACCTCTAATAATGGCAACAATAGGACTTTGAAATTGGTTACATTTAGTGGCATATTCTGGCTAGGGTCTTATTGAATCCTGAGTAGCTGTGCAGAGCTAAGTCTATCACAACATCCCACTTGGGCAGACGGCCTGGTTTAAGTTTGGCTGCGCATCATCTGCTGCTCTGTTCCTCTGCTCAGACCAGTGCCCCACGTCCCAGCAAGTCATCTGGTGTCCACTCGCCCTCCATCTGTGAACTGCACTTGGCTTTGTTGCAAACAAAGCAAGTGTGTGAAATGCAATCGGCATCACTATCATTTAAACAGCTAAACAGCTCAGTCGCACTATTTGAGTGGAAACTATGAATGCATTGCCAGGGTTATTATGGGTCATCTCAGTTTCAATTCGTCAAATCCTCCCGAGGCATCGGCAATATCTTTGTAACAAACTGACCACAGCTGATGCCGTACCAGTTTTCCATTTTGAGTTGCTGAGGTGGAAAGCATTGTAACTGTGACGGCCGGAGCTTTTGGGTTCTGGCAGCAGAGAGCGTACCCCTCCAGTGATCCGCAGCGCTGCCCACCCTGCTGTCTCTCATCTATCCCGGTGGTATGAGCCGAATGCGCCCGGATCCAGTCTGTAGCTCGACAGGTGTTGGCAACCCAGAGGCCACCACAGCTGCGCCCTGAACACCTATAGACATGAGCGCGTGGCCTTAGACAGCAAATGACAGCTGGATGAATGAGTTTTGTTTTCTGCGGATTTTCAGTTTTATGGAGAAGTCTGGGCTCTGCAGAGGGTGACAGTCAGGTGGTGAGACGGCTGCCCTATCTCTGTGGGACAAGCTTTGAGTTTATGTTGAGCGGCTCTAAGTGTGTTTGTGCAAAGAGGGTCTGCTGAAGTCACTATAGTGGGGTGCACCAGGCCGCGCACACAAACAGCCTCCCCCTGTGTGAGTGTTAAGTGTCCGGATATGTGCGCTGAATGGGACACAGGTGTCTGGCCCGGCTTGTGTGTTCCTCTGAGGTCTGTGTTTGTTTTCTCTGGGTAATGGCTCTAACTAACAGCTTGACCAGAGCTCATTGACTCTCAATGGACCGGGTTGAGGTCTTTTGCTACTAAGGATGAACTGGAGGTAGTAATCTGTTCATGAAATTGAAAGTATCCCGCAACACATAGTTGAGGCTGCACATCAGGAAGACTGCTTCGTTTTAGATTCCCAGTCCCTCCTTTTGTTCTTCTTTATCCCTCCGGCTCCTCTGATCTCCTCCAGCAAAGCAGCCGTTTGAAGTTCTTGAAGCTATGGCTTTTTTGGTGATTCCTCAAAGTGCTTATGTGACAGGTAGAGAAAAGCTGGAGGGGAGTAATGTGACTCCCACGTAGTCCGGAGCTTCCTCGGGCTCCGTCCTCCTCGCCCCGGCCTCTCTGTGGTGATGTCACTCAGAGCTGCCTTTGTTGAGGAGCAGCCCAAAGGTGTGCTTTAGGCTCACTGCAGACTATACTGTGTCTCCCATGGGTGCACAGTGCTGGCTAATAGCTTGTTAACTCTTTCACTGCCTCTGTATTGAAGCATGCAAGTATTAGCAAGAACTGCAATCTGTGACCTGATCTGATTGTTTGAGTGAGTGATCCGTTAGCCTGCACAGATGGCCAGTCCCGTAGAAGCTTCATAATAAACATACAGTTAATATCTGGCCCACATAGCCCCCCCCCCCCCCCCCCCCCCCCACACACACACACACAGTCTAACTGCTCCGGTTTCTCTGTGCCACCCTCTGTGCAATTGTTTTCTCCGTGTTCCTCAGAGCGCCTGTTATTCCTATAACGTGCTCATCGTTTTAAATTCCAGAATCCATTTCTTTTGCCCCCAGGCACTGGGCAATGGCTGGAGACGGTGAAGCAAATTAAATTTGGACTTCTTTTTCTGCTCCCCTTGGACCTGGGCACGATGGAGCTGTAGATGGAGGATGGGAGCAGAAAGCAGAAGGAAAAAGCCTATTTCCCATGCATTACAGTCTCTTTCCTCAGGGCCTAAAGAAGAGGAACACCAACAACACCTCCTGTATTTTTCTTTTTTAATTGTCTGTCTTCCACTTCCTCTTGCTCTGCTGTTTTTGTCATTCCTATATACTCTGTCCCAAAGGGCTCCCTGCTCTTGCCACTATACTGTTAAGCATACATTACTATACTGTTAACACAATCTGACCCACTTTATTAGATGTGGTCTGGTGAATCATTAATTGAGGTTATCTAACTGTTCCTGTAATGTCTCGTGAGTCAAAGTCCCTGTTTCTCGCTGATCAAGCCATACCCCCATGCCTCCTGCTATAATCATTTGTACTCTATCATAACAATCTTGCACAAAAAGGCACAGTCCCTCAAACATCACTATAAGTTTAATAGGTGTAACATGCACTGTAATATGTCATTGTGTCAGGGCACAATACAAGAACTAAGTGCACTGAATGCAAATTAATCTTGTGGGATGGCAGCCGCTGAATAGAGTGCGGTTTTGGGGAGCCGAGGGGAGCGGGGAGGGCCAGAAGGAGGGCTAATGGTGGCGACGGAGAGGAAAGCGAGAGAAAAGCGCATGTGAGCAGCAGGAGGAGGGAGGTGGGATGTAGTCATCGCCAGGCCCATTCATCATGCAATGCCTGCTGGGATGCGCTGGGGTCAGTCCCGCACAACACAATTACAGCCTGTTCTGGTGCTGTGCCGGGCTCTGCTGTGTTCCGACTACGTTCACTCCGCTTTTGTTAAATTCACTCTGTTCTTCTAGCGCTCTGTTGTTTTCCCGTCTTTTGTCTTCTCGCTTGTTTGCGGCTGTTTCTTGAGCTTGTGTGTTCTGCTGAAACTGCATGATCGCCTGCAAACATCTAAATTAACTGAAGTTTTGTGCGTGTTGCTGCTGTGCTGCTTCTTGTTGTTCTGTGAGACCTAAAACTTTGTCTTTTGCTGTAAATTGCCTGTCTTTCACTTTGCCCAATTGTAGCCGCTCGCTGGGCTGCATCAGCTGAAGTCTCCATTCATCTGGCGTCTTGAGTAGTTTGATTGACAGGCCTGGCTGTGTGGGTGTGAGAGTAGTAGCATGTTGTTTACCCTGGCTGCCTCTTTTTTAGTCTACAGATGTTTCCAGTCTGTATATATGCTTGTTGTGCGCTCTAATGTCAAATGATAGCATATCTGATCAGAAGGATATCGCTTCAGTCGTCTTGTCCATATCTATTTTTCATGCGGTGGTGAGAAAAGTGTATTCTCTGCCAAGAACCCTTTAGGTTGTGTGTCTGAAGGCAGCAATAAAACGGATCACCTACAAATCAAAATGCAGCCACATCAGCTTCTGAAGGCTTCTCCAGATTTTCTTGTCAACATCACGGCACATGGCGGATGTTAGGCTGTTATTGGGTGCCATCTGGTTCAGTCCACCAAGAAAATACGCAGCCCCATAAAAAGACAATTCAGTTTAAGATGGCCGCATGGATAAATGCTTTATATTGCTTATATTATATTGCTTATATTTATGGAACTCATGTCGTATCAAATGTTCCTGTGCATTACTCATATCCATGCAGAAGATTATTTGGCTACATTTGAGACAAGGCTAGCAGTTTATCATTGTGTTTTATTGTGAAGCAATAGCTTATATTTTATTTTGATAATTAAACATAGAAGTGAATTACTTTTTACTAAAGGGGTTTTATATCCTGGGCTCATTTGCCATTGAGGTGTGGTGCTGTTAAAACTGCACCAGGCAATGCATTCCTTGGTTATAGACAAACTCCACAATGACAGAATGCAAGGTAATTGTTATCACTGCATCATCTGTTTTATATGAAATTGTAATGTCAATGTAGAAGTTCAGAATTACTCTTTGCATAATTGGTCGAGACCAAAAGATTGCACATCCCTGACAAATTTATACCAATATCAAAATTTGACACTAGAAAAATCTCCTGCTGTTCAGCCTTGTGGATAAATAAATCTGTTTTTCATCAAATACTTTTACTTCTTGAAGCATGTTTCTTGTAAGAGAGCAGAAAACAGTCCCACCCTGAGTTCCTTGAGGTTCACTTGCCCAGCGTGCACTTGATTTTGGGTGGTGCCTTGGCTAATAAGACAAATGGGACGTGCTAGCATTGACTTAAAGAATGACAGCTCATTGCCAGAAAATGCAAATGTGAGTCTGAAACACCGACCATCTGGAAGAACTTTAAAACTAGGAGTTGCCTTAAGCTAATGCATTTTGCTGAGAAATCCATGTCAATAGTTAGTCTAATCTGTGAACTTGGCGACCCCATTACATTAAGAAAGATAATATTTGAATGCTGTAATCACTTTACCACAGAGGTTAACAGAAGCACTTAAAGGGGACATATTATGCAAAATCTGCTTTTAAGTGCTTTTGACTATATTGTAATTGTTTTCTCTTCTTATTTACCCACCCTAATCATCTATGTATACAGGAAAGAGGCAGGCAGGAATCAGTTTTGTTTGTTTTTTATTAGATCCATAATATAATTTAAAATGTCCAAAATATAACATAGTGATCCATAGTTATTATATTGCCCACTATTGCTGGGCGATGTGGTAATAAAAATCAAATTGTGATGTCATTCAAACATGTATGACGATATGCTTTTCTGGTGAAATCGCCATATCATGATTCAATAATTTTTCAGTTTAATGCAGCTCTATGCTTTACACAGACACTTTTCCCCATCCACAACTCCTATTGGTCACCATCAGTAAGACGGAGTGACAGCTGATTTTAACCAGTCAGTGAAGTGTGAACTTTTTGAAAAAGCAGATGACAACATTTACCTCTTCAAGGGAATGTAAAGATATAGGCTACATGAATCGTCATGAGATTGAAATCGTGATTTGACCCAATATCACCCACCCATAATTATAAGCATTACTATATTACTAACTACAGAAAGGAGCATTATATGTCATTTTTGATGCAAAACTACAAGTCTTGAATAAGTAAAATGCTTCCAAAATGTAATATTCTTATATTTGGTTGCAAAGAATTAGGCTCAAATGTGTGTCTTTGATGATGGGCACTTTGAGCTGATGCTTTTATAAATGCCACTTCCAACAATGAAACCTGCCATATTGTGTTATGTGGGCCACCTTAAACCACATCCCTTAGCAACAGCCCAGGTTGCTAAGTACACCTGCTCAGTGGCTCCCTCACCTGCACATTTTGGCCTCAGTCTGTAGCCTGCCCTTTGTGCCTCACTTCTCACTCAGTGGCTAATTGTGTTGTTGCTGTGGCTGATAGTAAGTGTAGTGCTAGTTAATCCTACCGGTAAAGGGGAGTGGTGCTGTGTTATCAGGGATATGACACAGCTAATGAGAGGTGTGAGGTCAAGGGGCAGTAAAGTAAAACGTAGCAAAGAAAAATTATTAGATGAGCTGTTTGCAATAAAAATCTATTCTTTTTACTACTTAAAAAATTAAAGGTACTGTACCTGATTATTAGTCTTCAAAGCGTGAAATACGCAATTAGTTTTTGTTTCCAGAGGTACAAACTTATCCCTTACTATATGCATTTCTACCCTTATATATATTATATACCCTTTCTAATTATTCAGCACGATTAATTTATAAGCATGTTTCACTACTTCCAGAGGTCAACTGGAGTTTTGCCATCAGATAAATGCTAACAACAATGAGCAGGCACTCTTCTGAAATCTCTTTCTTGTTCCTTGAAGATAAATGTTTAGGTATAGACATGTTTTCTGTCCGGAAAAATCACCTTCATTACTGGCTGATATTTTATGCCACACTGCCACTCAAATTGAAAAACCATACGGCAATATATTGAGACTGACGTCTTGACAATACATATAAGACTTCACAGATGCTGTATTGCAATAATTTTAAATGACATCTTTTTTATTTTAAATTGGTAACTAAATGCTGACTACTGCTTACAGAGCTTAATTGGTTGAGTTGAAAAGTTGAGCATTGTGGACATGACCATATCAGCATAATAAAAACATTAATTTCACCAATAAACTTGCCTTGCCAATTTTGATATGTTGCATTTCATATGCCATGTATGATGTCTTGGCAACACCAAGTCCTAACAAATGCTTCCCCTGCAATGAATTCTGAAACTAATGTCTTAAGTTAAGAGGCCTTGGTTGCAGTTGCATTAACAATGGCTGTGACTTTGTGCTCCCCAAAAGAATCTGGACAGGCTGACTGATGAACGCCAGAGGCCACTGATTTTCATTTAAACTCAAGACAGATTCAGCTAGGATGAAGTGGGCTGCTGTTCTTGTCTTAGTAATTTACAGAGAAGTAGTTTGTAATAGAACAAATACAATTGTATGTTTTTGAATATTCATTTGGCATTTCTATTTTGCATACTTGTGTCCTGCAGGCCCTCTAGTCACAGTAATCTCTTGGTGCTGTCCCAGAGTGACCTGCATCAGCTCCACAGTGAGCGGTGGTCCCGTGTCAGACCGCTCCAGCTCTGGACTTTACTGCTGCTGTAATACATTATGACAGCTTTGCTTCAGGGCAGGAAAGATCAAATAATTCATTAAGATTATGTTGGAGTGCCGTCACACACCACTGAGGTACAGGAATACCACACCAGCACTTTTTCTGCAGAGTCATACATTTTTCCCAAACTACGCTTGGAGCCCAGTTTGATTTTTGTTTTGGCTTTCAGTCTATTGGAAGTGATGTCTATTTTCCGTTTTTACCCTTTGAGAAAAAACACAGAAGTAGGTGTTCATTAATGTCACCTGAAAGGCAAGTTTATATTGGAGGCATATTCCTGGGTGCCGGTGAATGCAGTTACTTCAGCTGCTTCTCTCAGACAGACCGATATCCGAGCTGTTTAAGAGCTGCACAGAAATGTATTATTGGAGTCTAGAGGAGTCTTATTATGTCTCAGAACTGTTGTATGCAGTGTGACAGCTGGACATTTTCTGATTTGTTTTAGTGTTAATTTAACTGCTCCGATTGAATCACTGTATGTCACTGTTTGGTGTGAAAGACTTTTGGTCTTTATGGATTTGTTTCACATGACACTTGACTGAGGTCAATCCACAGCAGCTACAGTAGGTGCAGAGCTGTTGATAATTTTCTGAACACTTTTAAGGTTGTTTTCTATTGAAAAACCTAGGTATACAAGACCCAACATTGGGAGACAAATCTAGATTATGCTTAGATACGAACACTGCTTAAAAGATGTATCACGATGAATCAGTGAGGCATAAACTTGAGTCTATTCCTTTAAACTGTTAAATGTGAGCCTATTATGACGACATGAGCTGTTTTACTTATGGTAATGAGTAAAACAGTTTCACCATACTTATGTCTCAGCAGCAGAATGCTGCGTTCTCTGCAGCACAGCCTTTCTACTGTCCCAGGGGTCACTTAAATCTGCACATGTAAAAACATGTTTGTTGAATTTAACATGTTTTGGGCATTTAATTTTCTACATACTAAATATGAAGGAAATACACTGGTTTATGCAGATCAAGCAGACGACTCTGCTCTGATCTGTCTCTCTGTGATAAACTCTGCCAGCCCTGTGCGGAGCCTGTTTTCATTGTGGAGGGCTGGCTCTAAAGTAATGGTGTGTCAGTCTGACTGAGGCTGAGATAATGAACATCACACACTCTCTTCCTCCGGCCCACTGGGCTCACCTTTCCTCAGGCCTGTACACTGATCTGCCCTGGCACTGGACACAGAATTCAACCCAAGGTCTTCCTGTCCGTCATCCTGCTCTCATCAGATGCTTCTCTAATTAGATGAGGCTGATTTCAATAAACTCACTGTCGTCCCCACTCCATTAGTTATATTAACATAGGGATTCCTGGCCTGTAAGTCTTCTATCATTCCTGCGTCTTTTCACCGGGGGGCCAATCCTCTTCTTTTTGTGGATCTATGTAACCTAGTTACTGAGGCCCAGCAGGGGAGCCCAATCAATTAATGAACAAAGACGGCCGCTCACCGAGCAGCGACCGAGTCTGGGTCTATAAACAGGCCGCTCCCAAAACATGGTCACTGTCAGCGGCTCGTCTGATGGATGTTGTTTTGATTTGTGCTGTGCCTCAGAGCCACATCTCTGCTACCTGTTAGACAACATTATTGAGCTAATGTTTCTATTCAAAGTGACATGTAAAAATGTACTGTTTCTGTCAAGAATGCACTGAAAAACTTGCATACCTATTACATTGAAGTTGTGAGTTGATGAGGTGTGGTATTCTGTTTCTCCCAAAAGAAAACACTCTGCTCTTTGTTTACAGGAGTGCTCCTGTAAGGTGTGATGTGGAGCTGCACTAATAGTTTAAGTATGAGGTTAAAGGTTAAATGTCCATTTTCAGTGATTTTGTTCCGTCTCCCCTGGCAACAGACAGCCCTCCTCTTCATCCACCTGTGTTCTATCCCATCTTTCAGCACTTCCTCATCCCTCTGTTTTCTCAATACCTCTTTTGATCTTATTCAATCCACTTTTTGTGCCTCTTTTTTCACCTCCCCTGGGTCCACCCTTTTTCTATGCCATCTTTCGTCTCTCTATCCCCGCGGTCCCTCTGTCATCCTCTTCTTCTTAATCCGGCTGTTGGTCCCCAGCACCCCTCCTGGAGTTTCCTGCTCTCCCCATAGTGCAAGATCAGGGAGCAAGCTGTTGTAACAAGCTGTTGAATAATGTAAGCTAAGGCTATAGGCCACAGTTTCAGTTAACCCTTTGATCCCCGATCAGTCAGTGTTGAGGAGGACACATCATAAATGACAGGGCGTCAGCTGGAGGAAGCACCCTCAAGGTCTTTACGTTACCTACGTTTCTTATCTGGTTTCATTGTGGCCGTGTTTGTAAAGAAGAAAACTCTCTGCTGCGTCCCTGTCTATTGTTATTCCAACACTGATGTATAATTAAAGGGTTAGAAAAGGCAATGTTGAATTATTGATACTGGAGCAAAGATGTCATGGCATTCTGATCCACATAGACGAGTATTTTACACTGCAGTTTTTAGTATTGCTTTCAGAACCTCTGTACTCTACACCAGAAAAAAAGAATGCTTCTCAAAAGACTCATGTAATTATGTCATCTTTTTATTTTTATGACCATTGCATAAACTGCTCACCCACACCACCAACGCTCGTGTATACTAAATAGGGTTTGGTTAGATAACTTGGAACTAAATATGACACATGACAAACATTTTCTATTGTTATGTACGATAGGCATGTGACAATTTCTGAAATAAGCTGCTCAATTAATGTTCTTACTGCTTTTAAGTCATGAAGCATGATGCAGCAAAAAATATGATACGGCCCAACACTGAAAGAAAACATTACATAACCCCATCACTGGTTTTATATGAGGTTGATTGCAGCAGATTGTCCACTCCAGTTGCTTCTCCCAAATCTGAGACGAGGCAAGATCTGTGCCTCCAATTTGTATCAATTAACTGTCCGAGGAAAACATTCCTACTCTTAAAAAAGTGTACTGCCAGCATACAGGCTCTCATTAACCCATTGTAATCGATAGAGATTCTCCTTCTGCTTAAGTGCTTCTGGTTGGCTTAGAGGCCCATATCCTGAGGCTAGCGAGTATTGATCTGTTGGACTGATTGGAAGTTTCCCTTCAGGAGGTGAAGAACGGCACTGCTCTGTGATGTTTTGGCAGCAGTGGAGTGGGTCTAGAGTGTGGATCAGTTTACTGCTTTTCCTGCCCCCACTGTTGTCACCACACCTGTTACAAGCTGCAGAAGAACACCCTACACCGCTCTGTATGGGGAATGCACGCCATGTTTAATGTTTGATGCAGCCATTTGCTCTATTCAGGAAACAATGCAAACGATTACTGTGTAATGTGGAGTTAAGGTGGCGGCCTTCATGCCCAAACCGCTGCTGCTGGTTTTTCAATGAACGTCTATAGACCATTAAGCTTATTGTGCTACAAAGTGAATTTAGAAACCCCGCAATCTGCTTGATGCAACGTGTTTATTGAGTTATATCTCGACAGGGTTGTCAAAAGTATTGAAAATGAGATCCTAGTTAGGCGTGACACTATAACAAATTTTGAAGCACAGCATATTGCTGAAGAAAATAAAGATGATAACCAATAATCTTGAAACTAATTTATGCCAATGACACAGCAACCCTAAAGTAGAATTATCCCCAAAAACTATTCTAAATATATAATATGGTTAAAAAACATGAACTGCAATAAATGCATGCAGAATGGAAGTCGTTAGTAGAGAGTTCGTATCTGTAATGAGTCATAGAAGTTATTAATTCAACCTTGTACAGCTCAAATCTAATCATAGACAGGAAAACAGGAAAAAAAACTAAAAGTTCCCCACTAGTACAAAGAAAATATACCACGATTGACCCCCAAAAAGAACTATTGTTCCATGTAACATATATTGAACGATAAGTACTAAAACTAGTATCAACACTAGATAATCATTTAAGCAAGTATCGATATTGAAAAAAATCACATAACTAAATGGTATCCTCTTGAGTTTTATCAGACCTAGTGTAAGTAGCTGATGCTATAATAAACAAATACTATTATTTTGTGTTTAAAATACAGTATTGTCTAATAAGTAAGAAAAATCGGTATCTCAGTATCAAAATCAAATTTTAAATTTTAGTAGAATGACAATATATCTCTGTATCAATTTATTAGTGCAGAATGATTCTCAGCATTTTAAACAGAGGAAGTCATGTTTCTTTCTTTTTTTTGTTTTTTGTTTTTTGTTTTTTTAACAGAGTATTACCATCATGTACTGAACCACTTCCCCATACTCACATTTTCATGCAGGAATTTTGTTTAGGTCTGTATTTAGGTTTTAGTTTGTTTACGCTTACTTTGCTGCTCCCTTAACCCAACACAAGCTCTTTCACCCACTCAGTGCACATATACATACACATGGAATTAAGGTGTCAGGAAGTATTTAATATGTATGGGGCTGCGCAGTGGCATTTAATCCATAACACTGACAGGCTTCCCATGAACTGACAGGAAAAGCACATAGCTCTCTTCCCACATAAATACTCAAGCAGCCCTCCTTCACATAAATACTCAAGCAGACCTCCTTCTCAGGGTCTTACCACTTTGACTCTCGCTCCTCTCTTCAGGCACAACATGAAATATTGTTTTGATTTCAAAGTGTTTTGTCTTGACCCCATGCACCAGATCTAGCTTCCCTTTTGGTAAACTGATAGGCAGTCTGTGTGTCCATGTGAGCTCTGTACAAAACCCAGCAGCTGCAGATGGCAGTGAAGAGGCAGGAAGAGAAGAGCCTGAGCTGCAGACAGCGTCCAGATAGACCTGTCAGCTCTGACAACCACACATGTGTCAACCCCACAGTGGCAGACGGGGCAACTGCTTAAACTAGGGTCATGCACCTGGCTTTGGGCAATTAATTTTACATATCATTTAATCTAAAACCACTGATCCATGTACAAACAGAAAGTTCAGTACAATATGAGGAGTATGAACACTTCATTTCAAATTAATGAATGCCTTTTTTTGCTCTTGTGGCAATGGATGGTTAAATTTTATCCCAGCTCTATGGGCATGATGTGTATGTCACAGGAATACACCAAGCCATTCATATTGTGTCCAAACAAGCATACCTGATTTTTGTAATAAAATATGATTTTGTCCCAGTACAGATGTATATGTTAAAGCAGTTTTGGGGTCAAAATAAGACCGCTTTGTGCGTTAACATGGTGGCACAACTCCACTCTGGTCACTGGAACTTTTGAAAAGCGCTTATAGACTAATCACAGTGAATAATTTGGGGCAGTTATTCACAGCCCCAGGAATGCGTTGGGGAAAGTGAGGAATATGTTCGGATCACTGGATATAGTTTAAACTAGTTCTGTTTTTCATGTTTTAAGACAATAAAACGGATAACATACTTAAATATATGTATACATATACTTTTCTCTTTTTTGCTGCTCACAAATGAGGATGGTGAAATGTGTGTCATGTTTTGGCTTTGCCTTGAAGTCAACATTTTCTCGACAGCCAAAAAGTTTAATTTTGGCCTCCCCACTCTTCAAAACATGTTTGGACTTAGTCTGAAATTCTCCCACATGCCTCCTGGCAAACACAAGCTGAGATGTCATGTCAGTGCGTTTCTTCTGCTTTTTTTAAGTGGCATTTTCTTTGCCAGTCTGCCATAAAACTGTGACTAGTGAGTCACCCAGGCAACAGTTGGTGAATGCAGTGTCTTCCATCTCAGAGCTGTGAAAACCCATAGCTTTTTCCATTCTGACAGTGGCTTCATGGTGGCCCACAGCTGTGCCAGATTTGGTTCTTTTTAATGACTGACCTTTCTGTTAATTCACTGTATTCTTTTGGCTTTTTCGTCTTTTTATTGAAAGGATTCAGAATGCGACAAATGGTTTAAGCCTTGAGCTGTAGCACTAATTACTTTAAGACGTGCCTGTTAATGTTTAAAGGGCCATCCTGTTTAATGTTAGTAGGGCTTGGCGATATGACAAAATAATGTATCACGATTTTTAATTAAAAACAAATAAAATGTCTTTCACTATTAATTCCCTTAAAATAGTCAGTGCAGACTTCTAATTAGTAGAGATCGACCGATATGAGTATTTTCATGGCCAGCAATTTAAATCATTTAAATGTATTACAAACTCACCCACAGTCCTGTTTTACAACAGACCTATAAGTGAGCTGTGTAGTCAGGTTTTGTGCTGTTATCTCTTTGCAGTAAAGTGTTCAAATAAACAATTACACGTCATTTAGGCTGCAGGTTAGCCAAAGTAAATATATCTGTCTCAGCTGGAGATTTAAGGCCAATAGCTGGTGCCCTAAAAAGTGCAAATATCAGTGCAATATATCAGTTTATCTCTACTAATTAGTGCTATTAAACACAAAAAGTATCAATTTCTGTTTCTCGAGTCTTAACTCTGCTCTGAACCAGATGCTTTATTGACAGAACTGGCAGTAGACCTCTTGATTAAAAAGACATATCACATAATTGACTTTTAGAAATCACTGAATCTCGGTAAAAATGAAAGTATTGCACATTCCTAGTCAATAGTTAAGATGAATCATGTTACTTATTACACCATTTGTTTGGATTCATAGAAATCATGGGAGTGGCATAAAGAGTATTAATATGATCCCTGGTGACTAGGTATAATTCTCAGAGAAAGGAAAACCATATTCTGCAACAAAGACGAATGGATCAATAGAATGGGGATTGGCATTTGTTGGAAAACCTGTGCAAACTTGGAATATGATATGGATGAATTACCAAGAGAGAAAAAGGTAAGAACAACAATGAGACTGGGCAGGAGTGCTGTGGTTTTTTTGAGCTCAAAGTACAATGTATGAGAAGGAGAGAGGGGAGCTGGATAGAAAAACACACACAGGATTTGTAATAGGATTCACGACTGCGGCTACAACTGGGGGTGTAATTATTGTTGTTGTGATAAGCCGATGATAGGGCTGCTTATTCCTCTGCACTTGGATATTTTGCATATTTAGTAGCTCCAATTACCACATCGGGGTCGTGTGTCAAGTGCAAACTGTTTGTATGTAAAATCGTACTGTATTCTGCTGCAGGGACGTGCTTCCCCCTTACGCCCATTCATCTGCTGCTCTTGATTATACTTTGAAAGTGGGAAACGATGATAATGACAAGTGCGTTTTCGAGCGCGAGCAAAAACCCTATCTGTTTGATCTGGCAGGCAAAAATATGGGCAGCACAACACAATCTCATCTCTTGTGTCAGCTATTCTCCGACACCGTGAGATTCCCATGGGAACACATTTCTGCTGTGCAAATCAGAGTCAGATCAGCTCGGCCCGTTTCTTATCTGGACTTGAAAGAACGGGAAGATGGAAAAGGGGAGGTGTGAAGAGTGGCGGATGTATGCTAGGAGGCAGAGGCACGGTTCCTTTGGGGGCATTACTACCTGAAATTCACCATCGAGACACTTGAATTTAGCTCATGATGATTCCTCTACTTTGGCCATTATAGTCCTAGTTACTGCCGCCTGGCCTCTCTCCCTGTGCTCTTTGTAGATTGATTGAGTAGATTGGACAGTTATATTGTTTATGTGTGTGCTGTAGCCCGTGTTACTGCGGGCTTGGGGAATTTCTTATTAGTTTGGCCATTTTCTTTTATTCATCTGAGTCGACATCTTGAGTGTAACTACGGTGTGATAGCATTTGTAGTTCAGATCAGGTCAGCACATCTGTTTATGGCTGCTCCTCTGCAGGTGTAAAAGTCTTAATAAAACCTTTTTGCTTGAGTCAGAGATACTGTTCAGTGGCGCCGGATTGGTTTCCTCAGTTGAATAGACGCTTGATTTGATCTGGGACCATGTAAAGCGACAGTGTCATTCGATATATCACAGATTTATAGTTGTTCCAATACCAAGACCAAGAATGGGAGGAAACTATTGTCCAATTTCTTTTTTTATATTGTTGTTTGTTTATTTATTGCTTTGTTAGAATTATTGTAAATCTATTTTTTGTTTCACTAGTGTTTTGTATTGATGTGTGCAACTGGATACTTTGACTAAGCAATTTCTCTTGTGGCATTGTCCCATAGGAAATGTTTGGCAAAGAGACAAAGGTGTTTCATTTGACACCTTCTTGTATAAATAGACTGCCTGTGTGTACATTCACTGTGACCCAAAACTAGATTATTGTGAATTTCTCTGATTTACACTTCTGTTTCTACTGTTTAACCTTGATTCGCAGGTTTCAGCTTCCTAGTATATGTCTGTGTAATCCCTCAGTCATCCAGGTATGATCCATAGTAAAAGAAAAATGTAATTCTGTCAACCGGACAAAATGTTTTAGAGTGAAGACGTTTCGCTGCTCATCCAAGCAGTTTCTTCAGTTCTGGTCAGACTGCTGGTGGACACTGCCTTATATCTGTCTGAAGGGAGGAGGTAACTATATTGTAACTTACAAACTAAACCAGTTGTAAACAGATTGTTTGTTAGGCACAGTTCACATCTAGTGTAGTTCAATAGACCTAGCTGAGTCATATTTTGCATAATGGTTCAGGCCCCTAATGGGAGCTCTCACACCTATTAGCATACTGGCTGTTGCTATTGTTTTATTTGTTTTGATTTGGGTCTGAGGATAAAGTTATAAATAGGAGATAAATGATGTCTAAGCCCCCCATTCCTGTTCAAAGATGGATTGTCTTTCCTAAAAAAAATCACATCTTTAACTCCCCTCCTATATCTCCCTTCAGAGACAGATATAAGGCAGTGTCCACCAGCAATCGGACCAGAACTGAAGAAGCCCTTTGGATGAGCGGCCACACATCTTCACTCTAAAACATTTTGTCCAGTTGACAGAATTTATTTTTTTCCTATTTGTATTATTTTCCTATATTTTTTCCTATTATATGCAACATTTTGAGGACCTTTTCTTATTCAAGATATAATAATTTGTTTGAAATTGTTAGTCCTAGATTGTCATCATTTTGAAACCCATGGGTGAAATAAATAAGAAGCTAATTCCACCATATAATATGTTAACAAGGATCTGCAACAGTTTTATAATGACTTGGAGCTCCCACCCAGTACCACCCTGAAAACTGCCCAAACTGTGACGTCTGGTCCCACAGCCTGCCGCCCCTTGCTCCACACACTCTATGACTTTCACCTCTGAGTGACGCCCATTGTCCCGCTCAAGAGTGGAGGAGCCCCATTACCAGAGGCCTGTCCCAATAGAGACATTGTGCTTGGCGGCCATGCTCCCCCTGTCCTTCAGACGCGTCCCGAGGTGACAGTAGATAAACAAAGGGAACAAACAGACACTCCCACCCGCATTGATCTTGCCCTGCGCCCCTCCCTGCTCTCCCCACCAACACCACATTGATTCCACCTACACTTAATATATATGAAAGCCCCGCACCCCCTCCTCCTGTTCCGCCCGCTCTGACAAAAATGATGAATGCGCCTGGGTTCGCTTCCCCACTGCCTTATGCTGGCTGTCTGGGCAGCTACAAACCTATTTCTCCCCAATAGAGTGTACTTCCCCTTTCTGTGACTTGGGTTATTCTCTCGCTTCAGGTCCTTCCTATAATTTCCACGTATAAACATGTCATGAGCATAATTTGAGCACCGCGGGACATCCATATGCATGATGTCAAGTCTCTGAATATGATGAACAAAAAAACTGTTTTCTTTTTTTAATGCCGGCTGGTCTATCATTTTCTGCGCCGTGGCTGCTGGCTAATAGTCTGCCATGCCACTCAAAGATAAAATCGTATAGGGAGCTTTTATAGTAGGGTCAATTATTTTTCCTGTTGACATAATCAGTACACTTGCTCACTGAATCTTAATAATGCGTCCACAGAGTTCAGGCCAACGCGCTGTTGTCTGGTCTAATCATGTTTGCATCATGTGGTTTTACTTTAAACTTCCCTTGGTTTATTATCTAGGAAATGCTGTCCGCTGGCCTTGGACATTGTGGTTCATTTTTTAATTTTTTTAATTAAAGATTTCACAATATAAAGAGAAGAAAGAAGAAACCTCACAATTTTATATTGATTATTCACAATTATTGACACCACAACTGACACCACCAAACTGTAATATCAACTTTTTGAATGAATCTGTTGGGTTAATGTGACCTATAGAGCAGATAAAGCAGCACTTAGTAACAGTTTTGCTTCTTGGTCAGTAGAATCCATTGAAATAACCAATTTTGTTTTTTTGTTTTTTTTATGTCTGACAATTACGATTTGACCCATATAATTGTGACATCCGTAAATAAGAATGTACTATATTTTAAAGTGTCATGTTGTGTGTTCTGCAGAACCAGTGTCCTCTTGCTTTTCTAAATGGGCCACCATGTCTATAAATAGCCCTATGGATGTAAGCAATTCTCAGCAGTGTAGCAGCAGGTTTTATTTTATGTGCCCGCTGAAGGTGATCGAGGCTATTGACGAAAGGTGTCCCGGTCTCTTTGCCGCTCTACCTGCCGCCCTGGGGACCACTGTAGTCTCCATTTCTCCATTTTGCTGCCTCCTAATGACTCCTCTCTCTTAGCGCTAGCCACAGTTTTCCCCATGGCTCCCACTGCACAGCCACACTAGCGTTTCCCATTGAGAGGCTATTCATTTTCACACCACTCTTGGATCCCTATGCTAGTTTCCTATATTTTTCACTTGAGAGAACAGATCTAAGGAAGATGAGGCGGTGCGGCAGCTAAGCCTAAAAGATGAAAAAGACTGGGAGATTTCATGTATATTTTATTTTGTGCCGTGTTTTGACTCATCTTGCTCCTAATTGTCCCTGCATTATATGAATGAGTAATTATGCCATTATGCCCATGCCAGCTCAGGTTATCTTTACTGTGCTTTGATGGCAAGCGATGTAATCCCTCTAATGGGGAGGGATATAGAGTTGAGACTTGAGTGTTAAATGCATTTTAGACAGGCTAAAATGTAGCCTGTGTGACTGTCCCTGTTGGTAAATACACCTTTCTGTCTTTCTGTTTATAATTGGGGTCCCTCGTCAGATTTAAAGATGATTCTCTGCCTCTTTCCTCCATTACTGTGTCAACAAATAACACCACAGTCATTTCAATTACTTTGGAGCCGGGATCGGGGTCTTTAAGTAGGGCCTTGAGATAAAATTGTAGGGGCAGAAACGAATTGAAAAAAGGCTTTCTTCTCGTGTGAAATTGCCTCAGTCTTGGGGACAGTAAATTGAGATGTTGAAAAATGATAATTCAACTGCATGGTGAAATGGTCCGAAAGTCACTTGTGTGCAGAATTAGAAGGCAAAAAGACATTTTCCTTCCAAGTCCTCTGTCCTTCACGCGGCAGCACCAAATGAATTGATGAGACGCAGGGAGAGGATGTGTCGCTATAAAATGTTTGCGGCGAGATTGAAAGTGCCTGCTTGTGCATTCAGATTGGCCGAGCTGTGGGAGGAGGCAGAGGAGAGATGGCACCAGGCATCAGTTTTTCACAGCTCTAAGCCTTGGATCACCAGCCACACATGCGTAAAAATACACTCACAATTACAATATTAGATGGATTTTACATTGACTGAATAGGTTTTTCTGTAGGCCAACTCAAAACTCACTTTTAAAGGGCTCATATTACTCCATTTTCTGATCTGTGTTATATTGTTGTTTGCTCGTCAAAAATGAGGAGTTGTGTTTTGTTTCATTCACACATGTTTAACACACAAACTCTGCATATTTGGCTTAAGTTCGTCTTTCAAATAGAAAACACTCTGTTCCACCTTGTGATGTCATGTGGTAATACATGAAGTGCCCCACTGTGTTTTTAAACTCCACACACCTTCACTAGAATCATTTGTATATTTTTTACCCTGGAATATCCTCTCTACTAAACTAAAGGTAGAAGGTAGCTGAAAGTACCACTCCATGACATCACAAGGTGGAACAAGGCAATTTGAGCTTTGGGGATGCAGACAGACAGATACTCAAACTTGCGTGAATGAAACAAAACAACTCCAGGTAGGTTTTTGAGGAGGTAACAACATTGTAACACGACTTAAAGCTCTCAGGAGTCAATTTAGCGTAATATAAGATCTTTAAATAAGGGCTATACTTGTCTAAAGGTTATATTTGGCCGTATAGACGTAATCATTTAAAATACTGCTTTTAATGTATGTCTATCTTTATTTGGCGGTGAAGTTTTTAATCTCTTTTAGTGATTTTGTTCTTCAGCCAAAACAGTGAATTGTGTGTTGAAATTTCATCTCTAAAAAAAAAAAAACTAGAGTAGTGCTGTACTGAAGCTACCACATGGCTGCGACATCTGCCCAAACTGATTTGAACACTATTCTTTAATTGTAGTTATCTCAATTTGGCACTCGAGTGGGTTGCCCTTACAGAGCCACCTCTCTCCTGCCACTCTACTCAATCCACTGCAGCAAGCCTCTATTGTGTCTCATTTCTTAATCCCTTCAAGCAATCTCCAGCACCAACACAGCTAGCATAAGCACATTTTGTACTGTTTGCAGTGTTGAGATTAACAGGATTACTGATCAGGGATTACACTGGCGTCATTCTTACCCATTTAACCTTGACCCAATGCCCTGGTGCAAAATGTGTATGTGCAGTCTGTCTTCAATTCAACTTTTTCACCATTGCTCTCATGGGAGGAAGATCCAACATATTGAAGCTAGTTTGTTGGTTTGTAGAGGTTTTAATGAATCTCTGGGGCTTGTGTGTTTTGATCCATGCGCAGAGCTGTAGATTGACACCAACAATGGCCCTTTCGTGGCTGTCCTATGTATAACCCCCTTTTTCTCTCTTTGAGCGCGACGTAATTCAGGCGTTTCCATAGAGAGTGTGCTGTTGCCAAGCACACGACAGGTCATCGTTTATTTTGGTCAGTCCCTTGTTCCTAGATGTGAGGGGACACAGCCAGGAGCAAGTGGAAAGGGTACAGAGCATTTTAGGGTTTTTAAAGGCATAGTTCCCTTCAAAGTAGACTGGCTAGTGCATGGAATTTTGAATGTTTTACTACCACAATATACATTTTTCCTTTTTTTTCATTTATCTTTATTTATACAGGAAAAGACCAATGAGAGCAATCAGATTCTCCTTTTCATGAGTGCCCTGTTTAAGTACAGACAAATACAAACAAACAAAATAGATCAATTTAAAACATGCACATGTGATTTATAATTTTTATCACCAGATTATTATTAGTACACTAGTGGCACCAATGTATCCAGTTTTGCATGTCCTTGAAAAGTATTCTATTTTTGGGAAGCAAAATAACCAAAAGCTTTTTTCCCAGTTCAGTTCTAGTGCGGATAGTCTTTTAGACAATCAAAGTTCAAGAAGTAAGTGAGATATTCTGGCAGTCAATAAAGTAGTCCCTTATAAATATATAAACAAATAAATTAATAAATGTATGAAATATCTATATTAATTACACTATATGTAGCATGAATCTACACAAGACCTACAGTTTAATGCCTTATTAGAGATAGAACATGTAGAATGATTGCATATCTTTAAGGACTTTGAGTTAATTAGTTCTAAGATATTACTGTTACTATTACTTTGATATCAAGTACTAACTGCTCTTATTAAGACTTGTGGTGGCATTGCTTATGCATCACATTTGTTCTATAAATACTACAATTTAACGTAGTTGGTTCATATAGAATGTTTGAAAATTAGCACAGTCAGTCTTTTTCATAATCCCAGTGGGACTAGACCTAGAACCTGTAATTTGTGTGACTAAAGTGAATTGATTGATAAATTGAAATATAATTAATAATATTATCTTGTAGTGTTGTCACAAACTAAAATTTCACACTTGATTTCAATACTAAGGAGGCTCCATACTGGTTTCTATATCACAATGATGATAAAATCACTGGGTATCGGTTTATCTATAGTATTTTTGATTGGACAAGGTGCAGATAATGATAATGCCATGATTTGTGTGACAGTTAGTTTTGAATTAAGAAGTTAAATGACCTCAAAAAAAAAAAAACAGTTGTCACTCTGAGTCCCCCCCCCCCTTTCATACGTTTATTTGTCCAAGAGATCACCTACAGCTAGGGCAACTCAACTTGACAGTGTTAATGTACCAAGTCCCTCGCTCGGCCTGGGACTCTTTCGTCCTATTCACACTTGGAAACAACAGGACCACAGAGCAGGGGGTTGGGTGTGAGGGTGTGGGGAAGGAGCACAGGGGGGAGAGAGATGAAGACATGCGAGACTACATATGGTCCGTCGTAATGTTGTTTATCCAATAGAGAGTTGTTACAGCTGAGCACCGGGCTCCTCACTGTCTCTCATTAATCTAACAGTGCGACTCTGGCCCACTGCCCATCACGCGAACAGGGAGCAGATCAGTGACCACCCACCATCCTACTTCTGTATGGAGGTACAGGCCAAAAACTACACTTGAGTAAAATTATCATTGGTTCAAAACAATATTGCCCTGTTCATGTGGAAGTAAATAATAGGGGTGTGTGAAATTGATAACTATGTGAGGCAAAAAAAATTCTATTCTATTTTTTAGATGATATTCTCGGAATCGTAAATATGTGCATCTAACAACACTTTTGATATTTTTATCCATGTCCAATAAATACTTTTTTTTAGTTTGTTAATGTGTTTCTGCTAAACAAATTATTCAAAGGGTTAATCAAATGTAGTTATTCACCCATTGTTCTATTTAAATGGCCAAATGGCTACAATTATCTGCAACTGAATTCCTTCATGTAAAAATACTGCTAACCTTGTCATTTAGACCTCTGCAAACATGCTCTGAAAGACATACAATTGTGTTTCTGTCAGATTTTAATTCCTCTCTAGAAAAATCAGTCACAAACCAAATTGCAGTAACTAACAGAAGAATGACTTTTCTCTCATTTTTCAGCTCAACCTTGTTCCCCTGCATGTTTAGTTGTCACCTGCTGTCATCAGCTGCTGTAAAAATGCTGAAAAAAATGTTTAAATTTAATTGGTGTATTCTGTTGTTAGAGATTGATTATCACCTTGGGGGTGGGGGGCATTTCTTTCCTCATTGCTCTTACCAGCCTGTTCCCTCGAGGTCTTGGTTGATGTCTTTTTCACCCCTCTCCGCGCTCTGCCACCTCCCCTTCTGGGACACTTTTAGCCTGTGCATGTGCAGTTATATACAGATATTTAGCTTCTTTTCCAATATGGAGAATGAAAGCTTGGCCGCCAGATTCACATTAGTCTTCATCTAGTTCCCCTTTATGCATGACTTGAGGCACTGACACTTTCTGGCACTCTGCAACACTTTGGTCTCTTTGCACTTTTTTGCCTCATTTTAAAACTAACACATCTCTTGGCTGTACTGGCTGCTTCAGTGAAATCTTTATGTTGTCATTTTTTCCCTCTTTGCTTCTTAAATCTATTATTGGAGCTGACAGAGCTTGTATTTGGTTACTTTAAAGCTGCACAGGAACTGAAACACTAGCCAAATAATATGGGTGTGTTGACATTCTATGCTTTTAGGTCTATTCTCCATTACAGCTGCTTGTATTGAGACCTGGTATAAAACATCATTCACCTATTTTCCCCTTGTTTGTGTGTCAAGAACTGGAGAGTATATGGTTTGATAATAAGTCCAATATACTTATTTTGTGTGCATAGTAGTTACTGTTACATTCAATTCAAGTCTATTTATATAGCACATTTAAAACAACTTCAGCTGACCAAAGTACTTCACATAAAACAAAACAAAAAAAACATAATGGTATTTAATGCTTAATCCAAACATTTGTGAGATTTTAACACCTTATTTTACCAATTTAAGATTTGAGAAATAGCTGTAATATGCATTTGCTAAATACCTGGGGACTCAATTGTATTATAATGAGAGAGATTTATTTTCTAATCTTGAAAAATGTATAAAGTCTAATTTCAAATCAATTTAAATTCTAGTCATACTTTAAATTTTAGCTGACAATCTCTATCTATTTTTTAATAGAAATAAAAATGTACAGCATCCGGTCCACTTTTGTTGCCAGTTGTGCCCTAAAAGTGATCCGGATTGAGCTTAGACAGGCTGCATTGGGAGGAGTAGGAGGCCATCTTGGGGGCAAACTGCAGATTTTCTGTCCCTATGGTCTGTTTATGTTCCACTACTTAATCTCCTCACTCAAACCATGTCAACAACGTCATTAGGATCAACTGCGTCCTGCTCAGTGATAACATAGTCCCCATTTTGAATAAACATCGACAGCTAACGGCATAGAAATTGCTGCTATCTTAGCTAAAACACACAATGCTCAAAATATATAGCTGCCATCAATAAAGTGAGCTGTTTTTACATGTCACACAAAATGGGCCAATGCATGCAGATTTCCATACGTTTTTGCTTCCACTGATTTACACTGCACTAAATTATGCAGCACCAATTTGCATTTCATGAGCAAAAACACTGTAAAATGTGTGAGTAATAAACTTTAACACCCCTGTTGTGTGTTTCAAGGAATCATTTTTGAGCTAATCCATGAATTTATAAATAGACTTGGCTTGGTGGCGCTTGAATTTGGTGACATAAAAAGACATGAAAACGGTTTGCTCCCAGCGCCATGTTAGAAGTCGTCCGCGGGTTTCTCCTCTGCTCTCTGAATTCGCGCCGTTCTCACTTCCTGCGGCTAATCGTGCTCCGCTATGCTGTAGCACGCTTCTTGTTTCTTTTAAGAACAAACAAACAAAGGTATTAAAGGGGTCAATCTGCGAGCTACAAGCCCCATTGTCTGAGCCTGTTTTTTGTGATACATTCAGTGAACGCCCACTGCTTTTTCACAGCCTCTCTGTACATTATTGTGCTTCCCTGTGAAGAGAGGAACTTGGACACAGCTGAGAGAGAAGAACTCCTATCTGTTCTTTTGTACTTGCAGAGCGATATTCAGGCATCCTGTTAAACTTAGCTGCAGGCTACAGCACTGCCAAAGTGCAGAGCCGGCTTGATTACATTGTAGCTATACCAGTGGTGGAAGACAACGCTTTTCACTTCATGCACTTTCTTTGAGACATAACCTCTCAATGAAAAGTGCTATACAAAATTGTTACTTGTATAAAATGTATATAATACAGCCATTGCACTGCCCACAGAAGTGGTGGTTGTAGTAGTAGTCATACTAGTAGTCATAGTAATCCTGTCTTAATAATTAGTGTATCGACTTATTGTTCAATATATGATGGGAGGAACAATAATTTTTTGAGGTCAGTATTTATCATGGGTACTCATCTGTATTAGTGGGAAAATGTTGGTTACTATTTTGTACTACGATGAGATTTGAGCTGTAGAAGGTTGAATTATGAATGAACTTATTACAGATACAAACTACTAATACTAATACTAATAAGTTCTATATTCTGTTATTTATTCATTGCATTTAATTTTTTTTTGTCTATATTCATTTCAACGATATATTGCACTTCAAAATTTAATATTGTGACAGGCCTACATAGTAAGTAGTCATAGTAGTGGTGGTAGTAGTTTTACTTCTATCATTATCTACTATTCTATTACTACTTCAAGATATACTTCCATTTCTACAACATTTATATATGATTACACAATTGACTGTGCTGTTCTCACTCTGTAGTGTGTACTTAAGATAGGCCTTCTACTCAAGTTATTCTCACCCTCTCATGGGCAAATGAAACCCCACTTTTCATTATCTGAAATGTGCTTCACAAAAGGATTACTTGTAGCATATAAACTGATCTCTGAAATTATCTGAAATCTTGCCATTTTCAGGTCTCGCTGTAAAAATCAATAATTCATCAAGCGCAAGATAAATGAGGGCTGTGGCAGGTATCGCTGTAATGAGTGTAGTATGGCTTCTCTTGTATTTTTAATGTAGTGCACCTTTAATTAAAACTCAAATGATAGTGCTCCCATTGATGGCATTATCAAATTCATTTTATGTCTAATTTGATTTTGATGAGCCCTAATGGCTTTGGTGGACATTGTTTAATGCTTTTGGGTTAAGATGGTTGTGGCTGTATAACCCTCTATCACGGGTTTTATAAGTGTGGTGAGTGCGCACTTCAGTAGCCCTTTGTTTTAATGGACTGAGCATGCAAAGGTAATGATGGTCTGTCACTTCTCTCTGCTGAGTCTCTGAATGGGAGAGTTATGTTTGAGTTCACACTGTCCTGCTCCGCACTATTGTAATTCACACTTTTCTTGATGGATATTGACTAAAGGGTTGCAAGGTGCGACAGGTGTGTGGAGGTACGATAAAAAGAAGGCATTTCTGAAAGTACTAGGTTCTATTGTTGCCAATTCTGTTATTGTCAACCACTGCTATGAATTTGAGTTTGGCTTTCTTTCCTCCCTTTGTGCACTCTATTTGGGTCGCTAGTGAGGATTTGAAGGAAATGGAAGGCGAGTGTCCCCGAGGGTGATAGCTTCACAGTCAGTCTTACTGGACTAAAATGTAGATTGTCTTGCCTCAAGCTTTTGTTGTCACTGCCACTCTGTCTATTGATTATTTGGAGGCGCAGCCATGACTTTTACATTTACAGATACACATAGCTGGGTATGCGTGTGCATGCGGAGGGGTGTTGGCAGGTTTTACTGTGACTAGCTTGGAGTTTGCGAGTGTTGGCATGTGACAGTCACACACGCATCACCCACACACAACTGAACCCACACAAAAAGATGCAGTTTATTGCTATAGGAGTCTAGTCCTGTTTTTCAATGTAATGTTTTTTCCTGTTTTTCCAGGTCAGAAGAAAGTCCTCTGAGGATGGTGGTGCTGCGATGACCTGTGTGGCCCCTCTTTCCTCCAGAGATCATCCTCCAATCAAAACCGTGGGGCCAGCTTCAGTCAGGACATGGTTGACAGGTTCACATGACGGACAGGTGATGGAGTCCTCCATCATCGCTCTGCACTGACGCGTCCCAGCACTGCCTCCGAGGCATCAGCCTGTGCAGTGCTGAGAGGCCCCCCGACTCTTTGCCATGGTGACATAAGCAGTGCTGCAGTATGAGGGAGAGCCATTGTGAGACCGTGTCCTTTCTTTCTCCAGTCGCTGCTGCGGCTGCTTCCTTTGCATGTTTCGTGTTTTTCTCTATATTGAGACTTTGAGACTGAAGTATTTGTAAATAGTCCCTGTAGATCTTTCTAAGCACGCCCCGCAGCGTGTAGCCTAGCGGGCGGGGCAGAGAGGCCCAAGAGACGATGCTGGGATGCGTGACCCGTGTCCGTCGGCTGGTGCGTCTCCTCCCCCTGCAGACCTCCCTGCTCCTACTCTTCCTCTTCTGCACCATCAGCGTCTTCATCTCGGCCTACTTCCTGTATGGCGTCAAGCGGGAGCTGGAGCCTTCAGGAGGGGGCGTGTCTGGGTCAGAGGGGGCGTCTGCCGACTCGGACGACCTCAGGGTCACCCCTTCGAGGCTGTTACCGCTGCCGGGGGTCCCAGGGGGTCCTGGAGGAGACATTGCAGGAACAAGGACAGATCCTGTGGTTCTGGTGTTTGTGGAGAGCCAGTATTCTCAATTGGGTCAGGAAATTGTGGCCATTTTGGAATCGGGCCGTTTCCGCTATAGAACAGAGATATCCCCTGGTAAAGGGGACATGCCCACACTAACGGACAAAGAGAGAGGGCGATTCACACTGGTAATTTATGAGAACATTCTGAAGTACGTGAACCTGGATGCGTGGAACAGGGAGCTGCTGGATAAATACTGTGTGGAGTATGGTGTGGGCATCATTGGCTTCTTCAAGGTAAGCCTGTCCTCTCACACTCCAACCCTGTCCATCTGCTTTGTCTCAGGAGATGGGACTCAAAGAATTGACTGCTCCAATATCACTTCCCCACTTCAGTGTTCCTGCTCTATTTGCCTCTTCTTTTCCTTTACTGCAATCTGTTGTGATCCACTCTTCTTTCACTGACTTTTTTATTTCTTTGTTTTTCACTCCTTCTGTTTTACTTCTAGCTATTCACTCTTTCGCAGTTTCTACCTCTTCTTTCTCTCCCAGTAATCCCTAGCTGTGCCTGTCTGCCGAAGGCCAGTTTTCAGGCCTTATGGTTTTAATCACCATCTCGGAGCCACAGGAAGAATATAGATAGACGAGCATACATAGATGATGGTGCGGCGTAGGTGAAGGTTAGGAAAGCCCACTGGAATTTACTGTCTATTGGGGAGTGTACAGTGTGCATTTCAATGATGCAAACACACAACATCAAGTGATCTGGGTAAAAACAGAGGTGCTGATTTTCACACCAGAATAGGATTAGATATATTCATATTTTAAGTATGATTTTAGAATTTTACAATTTAATTTTAATGTCGCCAGCAGTTCTTCTCAGTTAACTTTTCTTTTTTTTTGTCTTCTTGTCTTTGCTTTCTTCTACCAACTATAAGGTCTTATTATCATTGCATAGTTCATTACACTGTGTATTGAGTAATGAAGGTTGGACTATATAAAGAACACCTTACTTTCTAAATGCAGAGCAGAAAATGTTTTAAGGATGAGATGAACCAAAGTTGTTATGAGCATCTAAACACAGATGGTTATGATTAATATTACTCTGATGTGAGTAGTCCACACGCAGGGTGGTGAAAGATTAAGTAGAGTAGTGTGTGGCACAGAGATGTGACAGAATTGGAGAATGACGACTTCTGAAGAGGAGATTTTAATGAATAATAAAGCCCTCAGATTCTGAATGTTAAAGGACACTGCAGGAGGTTATTCATTTGACTGCAGTCAGCTCTGCAGATTGAGCAGCAGGTATAAGCTGTCTGTGCCTTCACGTTTGACTAGGCCTGACATTCCTTATTTCACACATGATTGGATGAATTGAGGAATTGTATCCAATACATTTCTGTCTTCATCACTCCAGTATATGATGAATCTGTCTGATTACTCTGTCTCTCTGTTTTGATTAGGCCAATGAAAACAGTCTGCTCAGTGCCCAGCTCAAGGGCTTCCCACTCTTCCTTCATTCCAACTTGGGCCTGAAAGACTGCACCGTGAACCCCAAGTCTCCGCTCCTCTTTATTACTCGGTCGGGGCAACCCCTGCCAGGACCTCTTCCCGGGGACGATTGGACCGTATTTCAGTCCAACCACTCCACATACGAGCCTGTGTTGCTGGCAAAAACCCAGTCTGCCGACAGTGTGGCCTCCATCGGGCAGAACGTAGCACTGCTCCCCTCTGTGGTGCAGGACCTGGGCCTCCATGATGGCATCCAGAGAGTTTTGTTTGGCAACAACCTGGTCTTTTGGCTGCACAAGTTGGTGTTTGTGGACGCTGTGGCCTTTCTGACAGGGAAGAGACTGTCTTTGTCCCTAGACCGCTACCTTCTGGTGGATATAGATGACATCTTTGTCGGGAAGGAGGGCACCCGCATGAAGGAGCCAGATGTGAAGGTGGGTTTAACGTGACGCCTGACTAATAACTATGACCATTAAAAAAAGAAAACTTTTGCTACCATCTAAAAACAGTCTACCACATTTTGTCAGCTGCCCACTGCCAGTCATCTAGAACCCCTTTCCCCTTCTTCTACTGAATGCGCCTGTCCCAGTAGGCCGCTCAAAGCTGACAGGCCCCACTGCTCACACTGTCACAGAAGCTCCACAGCAATGAATATTTCAGGGACCCAGAGACATACAAAGAATGTTGAAAAGCTCCTGCCCGCATCCCCTCAGAGCAGAACAGACCCCTCGCATGTTGGAGGCAGAGACTGCAGTGAAAGTTGTGGTGAGAGCTTCAAGGCCTGCTCACTGGCAGCGCTTTTAGAAATGAATCACACCCTGACAAGATGGAGAGAGTGAAGGCAAGGGTGTGAGCTGGGAGTATGGAGATCAAATGAAACAAATACGCGAATCAGAGGAGGGGAATATATCAAACAGAATCAAGAGTCAGACAACTGGGACATGGTTTGTGTTTACTGAAAAACTTGGAGAATAAAATATGTATGTTAGATGCTTGTGCAGGAGTTCATTAATTCACCCTTGTGTATCTTCACTTAGTATAGTGAGCATTGTGCATCAGCTGACCTGTTTTTTTTTTTTCTCTCACTTTCTCAGGCCTTGTTAGAGACACAGAAGGAGCTGCGCACCCATGTCCCCAACTTCACGTTCAATCTGGGCTTCTCAGGGAAGTTCTTCCACGCTGGTGAGCACTGTTGATTATAGTGGCTTAATAACTCTTCTTCAGTGATAACTCAATGCTTCAGCTCTTTCCTCTCGTCCCATTCTTCACACAGAAAATTGAACTTGACTCATTTCCTCCATTTTTCATCACTGACCATATTTCACCCTTGGCACTGCTTTGTCACTGTCCACAGTTTTATCGGCGTAATTTCCTCTGTGGCTGCTCTGACCACTCTGTGTGTGTCCAATCTCAGGCTCTGATGAGGAGGACCTTGGAGACGACCTGCTGCTGTCCTATGTGAAGGAGTTCTGGTGGTTTCCTCACATGTGGAGTCACATGCAGCCACATCTCTTCCACAATCAGTCGGTTCTGGCCGAACAGATGCTGCTCAATAAGAAATTTGCCATGGTGAGTCACAGGGTCAAAGGTCAGAATCAAGCCACCTACGCAATGCCTGTGAGAACGGCGCTGTTGTCAAAATCTGCGGCAGAATAAACAACACTCTTCAAATTACTAATGGCTTGTACTGACATAATCAAGTCTCTATTAAACCAACCTAACTAGTCAGATAGTCTGCATCATTAGTCACACATATAAAATGCACATTTATACTTCCTATACACCCTTTTTTATACTATTTATATTTTTTAAGGAATAGTCCATCTGCCCTAGGTGAAAAAAATGAGCTAAATTTTTAGGGTTGTCATAAAATGATACCCAGATACTAATTAATACTAAAACTAGTACGACCACATCGTGAAATCAAGCAATCTAGTATTACTTTGTGTTATATATAGTAAAATTATGATTTTAATATGGAGACAGTAGAGACAGTATATCATTGCATCTTACATACTTAAAAATTCCATCTTCCCTCTGTTTTTTTTATTCCATTGAGCATTTTCCTTCCATGTTTTTGTATTGACTGTGATTCATTCAAATATAAAATGTTCACTATACTACAGGCCTACAGGCCTTTTGAAATCTGACCACATTTATTGTTGCGTTTACAGGAGCATGGGATCCCTACAAACATGGGTTACGCTGTGGCCCCTCATCACTCGGGTGTGTATCCTGTCCACCTGCAACTGTATGATGCCTGGAAAAAGGTCTGGGGCATTAAAGTGACCAGCACCGAAGAGTACCCCCACCTCAAACCTGCTCGCTTCAGACGCGGCTTCATCCATAGTGGCATCAGTGTAAGACCCATCGCACAGTCCAGCTTTTTAGTTATCTTTTAATAAAGTAAAAAAAATGGTAATAAAGGGGTTTAGCATGTGATGCTTCTATAATACATTAAATATATTTGAAAACAATTAAAAGAAGTGGTTCTCAAAGCAGTGGTTCTCAGACTTTTAACACTAAGCACCATCTAAGGTATTATTTGACTTTCCGAGTACTACCAGATCTAAACCCGGACTGTCAGATTTAATTTAGCTAGACCAAGTCTAAAATGGCACTATGGATAAGGCTTTTCTTTATATTAATAATAAACCCAAAAAGGGACAAAAACAAGTGCATTTTTTTCTCTAAATAAAATACATTTTGAAACTGCAAAGAGACCACCAGAGGCAGTCTGTCTACCACAGTCTGTGCACCACTGACATACAGGATAAGTTGAAACCATAGACTTGATATAAAATTGTGCGAAATACTCAGTTTATTACCTCTGGCCTGGTTTTTCATAACAATAATTAGACCATTATATCTATTTGATCCATTATGCCAAACTCCTCATTCTGGTGTGCTAAAAACATCTTTTATAATGCTAACATTAACATACTCAATAGCAGCATTCAGTAGTTTTGTAAGCACCAGTGAATCCACAATGAGGTAAGCTAGTCTTACATGAGGGACTTGTACTGCTGTCGAGAAAACCCTCGCAACATAACCAAGGCTGACACGGCTCACAGCAGTGCATCAAGTGTCCACAAACAACCAGTCGCTCAAATGTCAACACCAAAAAGCCGGACTTCAACTGGCTACACTGCACCTGCAGCCATAAAAATAATATTAGTTATAAGAGCAAAATGAAATGGTTTTCCTTCAAAAGGCTTAAAGAAAAGGGAAAATCTTATCTGTTTCTCTGCACGTTTGACCTTCAGTGCTGATAGCAAACAACTGCCGCCCCAGTCCAGTCCTTTTTGTAGTCTTGGCATTTAGACCGCTTGTGTGGTCTCAGCGCTCCGGTCCTGTCCTTGAGATAGCACCGTTTGAATGGACAGTCTCCACTGTTTACTGATGATTGATATTCAGTTCCCCAGACACTCCAAACTGTAAACGCATTTCCATGAATTTCCATATAGACTCAGAGTGAATAAAAGGTTTGCTTTGCCTAGATGAGCTGCATAATATGAATGTTATTGAAAGCAAACAATGTGTGGGGTAACTGCCTGGAGTACTGACGTCTCGACTCCTCTCGGTGGAAGGACGCTGTTTATTTGCTGGGATTCATTTGTTTGGGGCCTCTTTGTGTCAGCAGCGTGTGATATTTTTTCACCTTTTTCATTGCCCCTTCTGTTTGGTGATATCACAGGTGCTTCCCAGACAGACGTGCGGTCTTTTCACGCACACCATTTTCTATAAAGACTACCCCGGCAGCCCAAACGAACTGGACAAACTCATCAACGGAGGGGAGCTCTTCCAGACTGTTCTGCTCAACCCTGTGAGTCAAGTTATTTTTTCTCATACTCAAAAAATGAAAATAAAAGGAATACACTGCTTTATACTCACTTGTACTACTCTTTTTGCTTGGTTAAAGGTTATCAGTGATTTTTGTTGCATGCACAATCTCCGTGAACAATCCTTTAGGCAAAAGAATTAAATTACTATGACCAGACACCGTGCAGATTGCTTTGCTTTAATGATATTAAAATAGCTCTGCCATTATCTTGTTTCAATCTTTAATCATATTATTGTCTGCTTTGTGTTTAACAACTAAGACAACTCTAATCAGTTGAAATTATTGTTTTCCATATTTTTTACAGATAAGTATATTTATGACCCATTTATCAAACTATGGGAACGATCGCCTTGGCCTCTACACCTTTAAAAGCCTGATGATGTTTGTGAATACATGGACCAATCTGAAGATGCAAACTCTTCCACCCATTCAGCTGGCTCAGAAGTATTTCAGCCTGTTCCCATCAGAGAGAGACCCCCTCTGGCAGGTCAGTTGGACTAAGGTTTTATTTTGCAAAATGGTGTATTTATGTTAATTTCATCAGTAAAGGCATTTGCCAACTAACCTGAAGATTTGCAGTTCAATCCATGATGAAAGCATCGTGATATTGTGTCCTTCTTCACTTGCTATTGCTGTCATTCTGGCTTGTATTAGTCCAGTGCAGCTGTGTCCATGACTGAAATGGAGTGTGGCCAATGAGTAATGAGGGACTATAAAGCATTTGACAAGCTTGCAAAAAGTAATACAATTTATCACTATGTAAATGGATACGGATGTGATTAGTTCTCACAGGAAGGGGCAGAAATGTGCAATAGCTACATATATATAAATAATCAATAATGTGATAATGTTATATTGGTCAATTGGGAAAGTTGCACAGTTTCTGCTGACAAACACAAGTTGCCTTGAATAAATGCATGGCCCTTTTGCGCTGTTTGTTTAATTGATATAGTTGGATGATGTTGAAAGGTACAAATATTTGAACCTGTTCGAACTGGCTGCTGCAGCACTATTCTGTTTATAGATGATCTCTGTTGTTTACTGTCGAATAAACAAGGGATTGTTTATCTTTTGTGGCTACAGGATCCTTGTGAGGACAAAAGGCACAAGGACATCTGGTCCAAAGAGAAAACATGTGACCGCTTTCCCAAACTGCTTGTCATCGGGCCTCAGAAGACAGGTTAGACACGGTTCTTCTGTGCCCCCTACAGGACAAAACATAAATGAACTTCTCAATGACTTCAACTTTATATGGCCATGTAATTTGTATAGACGTGTGAGAGATGATGTCTTGTCTTCATCTTTCATATGTTTCTTTGCATTAACACAGGAACAACAGCACTGTACCTGTTTCTTGGCATGCATCCCGATCTGACCAGTAACTATCCCAGCAAAGAGACATTTGAGGAGATCCAGTTCTTCAATGGGCACAACTATCATAGAGGCATTGACTGGTAGGAAACATGATCGCTACATTTAACCAAAGAAATTACATTCATTCTTATGTACAAATATACACATTGAGTTTAAAAAGCATTACTTCAGCATTGTACATAAAATGTCCCTGTGAAAACCAAAACGAGTTGGCAGGTGCATATTTTACATGAGGAAGTTGGATAGAGATTATCAGAGTGGTTATTTTTACTTGTCTTTTTATTGTATGCAGATTGCCAAGTTGTATCACAAGAAAACACCCACACAACACGCCGCTAAATTCTTATGAAATGAAACCATCGTCTGTCTTATGAAATATTTTGTAATTATGCTGTTTCCAGGTATATGGAGTACTTCCCGCTCCCTTCCAACACCAGCTCCGACTACTATTTTGAGAAGAGTGCCAACTACTTTGATTCTGAAGTGGCTGCTCAGAGGGCTGCAGCGCTCCTGCCCAAAGCAAAGATAATCACGATCCTCATCAACCCGGCCGACAGAGCGTACTCCTGGTATCAGGTCCGTTCTGAGTCATGCACACCTCCAAAAAAATCACTGCTGAGGTGCAAGATTTTACACCACCCACCTCTGTTATTTCGGATCCAGTCATTCAAATGTATTTGTGTCAGTTGGTGGGGAAAGGCGACAAGTAAAGAATAATATTAACACTATTCTTCCAGTTTTTTGTTACATTTGGGAAAGTTTGGAGTTTTCTATATTAATAACTCTTAAATAATAGGTTTAATAATGCAATGTGTTCAACTTGTATTAAAAAAGTAAATTTTAACAAATCTAAACATATATAACATAATATAATATAACAAATATACAAATATATATATAATATATATAGTTCTTAACCTGGGTTCGATCGAACCCTAGGGGTTCGGTGAGTCAGTCTCAGGGGTTCGGCGGAGGTCAAGACACACACCCGACTCGTATGATTAGCGGACTGCGAGCGTCTTCAAACGTTGGCCCAATTCGACAAATGCACCCTTTGATGTGCCTACCGAAGTACCTGCCCAACTTAAATGAGCCGTTTGAATAGCATAAAAACGAAGAAAAGGAACAGACTTTGCTGTGAAAATGACATGAGAGTGGCACTTGCCAAGGTAAAGCCTTGTTCTGAACTGGTCTCTCAAAGGCAACAGCAGAAGTCACACTGATTTGCAGTAAATATTCATTATGTGTGATGGAAATTAGGTGATGGGTGTGTGTTAAAATGTTAAAAATAATAAATAGTATAAATACAATAAGTTCATTATTGAAATACATAATGTTAAAAATGAAAATAATTTCAGTGTGGTAGTATTAAAAAGGTCATGTCTTTGTTGTGAGTTCATGCATTGTATTGGTTTTATTCTTTGAACACAGTGATGTTAATGCACGATTCATTTTGTGCACCAGTAAAACATACATATGTCTTGATTTTGAAATATATATATATATATATATATTTTTTTTTTTTTTCAATAAACAAGGGTTCGGTGAATGTGCATATGAAACTGGTGGGGTTCAGTACCTCCAACAAGGTTAAGAACCACTGATATATATAATATATAATATATATAATACATACATATATATATATATATATATATATATATATATATATATATATATATATATATAATCAACCAATTTTATCTATATAATCATAATAATTATGCTGCACACTACAGCTCTGTAGTCCTTGAATATTTTTTCATTTATATCAACAACAGGAAGGGAGCACATTACAAGCGATGTAGTGCTTGTATTTTTAAAATGCTCTGTCTCTGCTGCAGCACCAAAGAGCACATGACGACCCAGTTGCACTGAAATACTCCTTCCATGAAGTCATCACTGCGGGACAAGATGCTCCCATCCGACTGAGGGTCCTGCAGAACCGCTGCCTGGTCCCGGGATGGTACGCCGTGCACATGGAGCGCTGGCTAAACTATTATCACTCCAGTCAGGTGCGTTCAAAACCACTATTTAGTAACAATCACATTATACTGATAACAGTGACTTAAGGAAGCCATTTGCTTTCACTGATGGTACTTACAGTTAATGGGAGTTGGTGGGTAGCGTTGAGGTAAAGAAAACATTTCTGAAGAGATAGAAAATGAAAAATAACACTTGTTGTTTGTGTTTCTTTGTCTAGCTGCTAGTCTTAGATGGGCAGATGCTAAAAACTGAACCAGCCTCTGTCATGGACAAAATCCAAAAGTTTCTGGGACTGGCCAATATCATAAATTATCATAAAATCTTAGCGTAAGTATGAGCTTGAATACAGTTTTTGGATAAGAGTCTCTATAAATATTCTAAAAAGCTTGCTGCTTTTCACAATGTACAGGTTTGATCCCAAGAAAGGTTTCTGGTGTCAACTGCTCGAAGGAGGGAAGACCAAGTGTCTGGGGAAGAGCAAAGGCAGGAGGTACCCTGACATGGGCACAGAGGTGAGACTGGTTGAATAAAATATTAGTGTTAAATGTATTATTACCTTTTCCCATACAACTTTTTCTTTCTTGTCTTCAGTCCCAGGCATTCCTCAGGGAGTACTATCGGGATCACAACATTGAACTGTCAAAGCTCCTGTACAGAATGGGTCAGCCACTGCCCAGTTGGCTCAGAGAAGAGTTGGTCCACACAAGGTAGCATCACGGCAGCGGAGAGCTCAACTCCACAAATAAAACCACTACTTACCCCAATCGCAAGGAATGAGGAACTGAAAATATACTCCACAGGATGTATCAAATGCAAGACATGATCATGATGGAGGATAAGGATCCTGGACATGCTTGCACTGGCCTCCTTTGTGTCCTTTGGAAGACTGGACCTTGTTTTTGAGGAAAACGTATCTAATAGTCTTTGCTTCCTTAACATGGAGTATAGAAACAAGACGGAGATGGACACAGCCTCATGCCAACCTAAATATGAGTTGCAGCGTTTGGAGCAAATATAAAGACTTCACATTAACTGCATGGAAGAGTGACATTGTTCGAAAATGCCTTTGAGAAATATTTGTACGCAAGAGTTTCATCTCTTGAGGCTGCTGGGTTGTAGCCTTATTTGATAGGCCTTGGTACAATCTAGTTATTACATTTACAAGTGCCAGGACAGAATCTTCATCATAATACGGACTCCTATTATGAGGGTTCTTATTTTTTTATTTGTACTTTTTTGTTCTCCTTCGCCCTGAGATTGTTTTAACAATTATTTAATACCGTCTGTAATGGATTATTGTAGAATGTACCAATTTAAACATTGTAGCTCAGTTACAGGTTACTTTAGGATTTTAATTTTATTATATTCAGCTGCTCGGCCTCATCTTAAGTCAGTTTCATGACCACTGCATTGGCCAAAGCAGGAATAGTTGGGTAGATGACGTAAGCACAATATATAAGGAAGTCAGACGATGATGATATTAAAATAATGTACAATACAACGTTTACAGGGAAGCACACAAACACTACAACAATCTGTGAAAAACAATATAAGCTAACTACTGTATTAATTCTGCACTCTGGTCCAAAACATTCACATAATGTACATTTCAATTTTCATAATTTGTTGAAATTTGAGCTCCTTTTTATGCCATTTCTTTATTTGGGAGGTTTGGGAAAGTGTTATAAAGTGGCCAGGAAGACCAAGTATACTGAGAACATTTGGTTGTCATTGAAGACTTTACCACTGCAAGTAGATGTCAAGATTAGATGATAAAAGCTGCTCTTAATTGCAATAGTTTTGTACAATGTTGAGACAAAAATTCACATGTTGGTCCACTGATTTCCTGACTTTGTAATGTACATAAAAGCAACTCTTAGACCTAAATTATTGAATGTTTTTGGGTTTGCTCTGTCCATCTGCTCATTCCCGTAGTGTGAAATGTCCGTGCTGTACAAAGGAACAATTGGGATTGTTGTACAGGGAAGTTTCGCAAAGATTGTCTTTTATGTCTTCTCACTGCCAACTACTGTACAGACTAAAGTACTGAGTCTTTCCATTTAAAGTATTAAGTGATAACCCATAAAGGCATCGATGGTACTAATCTCCTGGACTGTATGGTAAAGATTTGTAATTGTTGTCAATAATTTTTACAGTGTAACTAATATTGTTGGTGCTTTTTAATTTACAAATAAAACACCACTGTATTTTTCAGTACATGGTCGTTGTTCTTTGTTGGAGCCCCTTTAAAATGGCCTATTATTCTTATTGTACTTGAATAAACATATACTTACACAGACTAGACTTTTTCAAGCATCTGACTACCAACATATGACGGTATCATAAATCAGCCAATCAGAGCGCGAGCTGCTCAAGTATTAAGGGACTTTCCTGCGCACTTTACCTTGGAATCAGTTTCTTCCTCCTTCTCTTAAGCCTTATTTCTACTGTGTGCGTGTCGTGTGTACTCATTATCCTGCGAATTAAGCGCGACGAAAAGAAGATGGACCAGCCCTCTGAAGAAGCACCTCTGGCCGCAGACAACCGCACGGGCAGCCAACAACCCCTGATGGAGCGCACTGGAGCCCCAGGGTGAGCGCACAGCCACGCCATAGTTTGATTTACCATGTTATCTGTTTATTATTTAAAAATAGCTCATAAGCCTATATCAAATGAGTTATAACGCTTCTCTAGAATAGGTTATTTTGACGCTGGAGGTTATATGATTGTGTTTTGTTTTTATTTGGACACTGAAGCCATTCTCAAGTTTGGCTTCCCCGAATTCAAGACCCAACAGGGCCACGAATAATAGGCTACATTTGTATAAACAGTAATATAGTTATGTTTTTCACTTAAGATCTTCGTATACAAATAGCATAACTACGACTAGGCATTTGTAGAAAGTAGCCTAAACACATTTTTTTTGTTTTGTTATTTTGGGGGGGGGGGGGGGGGGGGGGGGTTCGATTGTTTTTTGTTAATTTTTGTTTATTTTGGGGGGGTTGCAGAGTACAGAAAACTCTGCAAAAAATGTGGAACAGCGAGTTTGGCATAGAGGCATGAGCGACTTTTTATTTGACGTCTGCCTGGCAACCAATGACAGGGTGTAATTCTATTGGTGAAAAAAATGTAGTACCTAAAAAAAAAAAAAAAAGGGAAAATCATTTCACTTAATCGACTAGATTTAGATTAAATATGAAATGATTTACATAGGACGAGATTAAAATGCTCTTTTTTTTTAACAAAAAAACAACAAAAAAAACTAAAATAAAAAAATAATAATGGATTTGTCAGCCTGATCCCCTCCTTCCACAGTCAAGGCCTTTATAGAGAATGCACAGTCCCCTCTCTCTGGTGATGGGTGCTGCTCTAAGGGGCATAAATAAATAAAAGGGTGATATGCTCTTTCATAATATTAGGTGCAGATGCATTTGTACAAGTATTCACCTTTCTGTCAAATGCTTCTTTCTTAATTTCTATTTTGTGTGGTTCAACAGAGGCTCAAACAGCTATGCTCTGAAGGTTGCGGGGATCACCACTCTGGTCTGTCTGCTGCTGTGCGCTCAGGCCTTCACAGCGTATATGGTGTTTGACCAGAAGCAGCAGATACAGGGGCTGCAGGCCAACAACCAGAAGATGGAGAGGCAGATGACTCTGCGCTCACAAGGTAACCAGGGGGTACCTTCTCACCTGTCCTAGAAAATCTGTTTAAGTACATGGGATTAATTGTGCTTTGTTTGACAGTGGCTCCTCAGAAGATGGTGATGCCCATGGCCAGCATGCCCCTCCTGGAGTTCTTTGATGATGCTAACTCACCAAAACCAACACCAAAAGCAGCATCTAAGGTATTTCAGCCACCACCCTCCTGGATAATATCATATAACTAATAACACTTTCTAACCTCTGCCCTTGTGGTGATAGGTGGAGCTGACAAAGCCTCCGAGTCCTCCCAGTGTGGAGGAACAGCTCCTGGAGCTCATGAAGGTTTATAATATTTATTCTCTACATCTACACATCTCACTGTTGTCTTAGTACGACCAGTGGCCAGTTCTAGCCACAGCACCCATTGTTCATTATTAAGTGTTTCTTTTCATTTAGGATTTTGAGCTTCCTCATTTCAACAAGTCATTCCTGGCCAACCTCCAGACCTTGAAGCATGAGGTCAATGAGACCTCCTGGAAGGTGAAAAAACAGTCTTTTGTCTTTATTAAAATAGTTTAAAAGGGACAATCCTTTACAAAATAGAATACTGTTACAGAGCTTGGAATCTTGGCTGCGTTACTGGTTGATCTTTCAGATGGCCCAGAAGGCTCCCACACCACTCCCAGGTTTTTAGAAAATTCTGTGTTATTTTGTATAAATTGTCAGCCAAAAAGTTACCATGACCAAATTTCAAGTCATTATTTTGTGTTTTAGCTTCTGTTGTCAAGACCAAGTGCCAGACTGAAGCGACTTCTGCTGCCACCGGACTGATGGGTACCTACAAGCCTCAGTGCGATGAGCAGGGGAACTACAGGTCCAAGCAGTGCTGGCACTCCACAGGCCAGTGCTGGTGTGTGGACGAGAGCGGCACTCCCATCCAGGGCACCAGCACCCGCGGCCACCTCAACTGTGACCAAAGTAAGACACCGGCTTAAACCAGCTCTTCCACAACAGTGATGACAAAATCTCATGATGTTTTCTGTTCAATTAAGTGTTCAGGTTCCGCCACACCAAAAGTGATGCTCTGATGATGCCAGACCTTGTGGGTAAGTTTGACAAATGTATATTTTGGTTATTCTTTTAACTATTTTGTTTTGAACTTTTTCAATAAATACAACATTTTGTGCTTTTCCAGATTAAGATGAGAATTCAAGGTGCTGGGCAACTTTCTTAATAACGAGATAATTAGCACTTCTATTTTTGTTTTATTTCAGAAGAGAATCTTTTACTGTAGTTCTCAGTACAGCACTTATGTTATAGCATATATGAATAATTGTGTTAATTTCTTCATCATACTACATACTGTTATTCTTAAATTGTTGTCTTTCAGTGTTGCTCCATGTAATGCTGCTTTTGAAATAAAAATTTTTTCCAAGTACTTTGATTTTTCCTTTATACCAGCTATGTTTGTTATAAGTTACAGTATTCTACTTTTAAAGAGCCCTGGTGACAGAATAAAATTTTCTTATGCTATCTTAAGACTCTTTTACTTTAGGCTACTTTACTGTATATCTGTGTGTTTAATGAAAGACAGTGAGTAGAGTAGGTCAACTTCCTGCCTACAATATAATAATGTATGTGACCTGTCCATGGATGTGACCACGTGGCCCTGGCAGTTTAATCAGCTGCACTACATTTTGTTGTTCTAGCAGCAATTAGGTGACACATTCCCAATTCAACCAATCAGAGCCATGCCACAATAGTTAATTAACAGAGACTTCCCACCACACCACAGGTACTGCAGAACCGGTTTCTTATTCCATAGATGCTTCAAGAAACTCACAGTGTGCACAGTGTTGACTTTGCGCTGTAAAAATCCTAGTCAGCAATGACAGAGCTCATTGGACCCAGAAGGTGAGAAAACCAACACTTCTATTACCTGTATTATTATTAGTGAAATGTAAAGTATACAGAGGCGGGCTACGTTTAGAGCTATGCAGGAGATATTGTTTGTTTATTCATGTTACATACTTTGGATGCATTAACATGATTGATAAGCATATTGAACAAAACTTGAAGGATCAAGAAGTTTTATATGGCCTCTGCCTGGTAACTGGTGATGCAGCAGCTTGGCTATTGTTATTGGTTAAAAAAAATTGTGTAAATTCTAAGTCAAAACGAGCAAGCGGTATATAAATAAATGGAAGGAAAGAATATTCTGTTCAGTTAAAAGTGTATGGGGGCTAAGTATGCAGATTCTAATCCCATAATTTATCATCTTCTAGTTAAAGTGTCTTAGCAAACATTTAGGTCTATATTTGTGTTGGAATTGAAAGATGTTTAAAGGGTAGTCTACAAGCTTTGTTGTCTTAATCATAAAGTTCAGACATTTCGCTTACGTTCCATACCTACCTCATTCAATCATATCTTTTATTATTGATATCATTGAAGATAATCTTACAGTGGATAAATACTGTTCCTTTTGTGTGATCGAACAGAGGCTCAAGCAGCCATGCTCTGAAGATTACAGGCTTCACCATTTTGGTCTGTGTGCTGCTGTTCACTGAGGTCCTCATGGTGTTAGGCGAGGAGCAGCAGATAAAAGACCAGAAGGCTCCCCCGCCACACCCAGGTTTTTATAACATTCTGTCTTATTAACTCTAAATTGCCAGCCAAAAGTTACCTGACCACAATTCTAGTCATTGTTTTAACCTCTGTAGCCAAGAAGCACACCCAGCTCAGGTGCTCAAACAATTCGCGGCAATGCTGGTGTGTGGATAAAGACGGATCTCCAATTAAGGACTCCTACACCTCACCCTATCAATCTGACCCCGACTGTGACAAATGTAAGACATTGATTCATATCAACTACTCAGCCACAGTGATTGCCGAACCTAATGGTGTTTTCTGTTCATTTTAGTCTTGAGCTCCCATCACACCAAACCCAACCCACCAGACAAACCAGGTAAAAAGGAGTGGTTACAAAGCATAATGTCTTCTCTTAAAAATTAATTGTCAAAGTATAAAATAAGCATTTTAAAATAATTAACACCCAGGTTTTTATAACATTCTGTCTTATTAACTCTAAATTGCCAGCCAAAAGTTACCTGACCACAATTCTAGTCATTGTTTTAACCTCTGTAGCCAAGTCCAAGGACCACACCCAGCTCAGGTGCTCAAACGATTCGCGGCAGTGCTGGTGTGTGGACATAGACGGATCTCCAATTAAGGACTCCTCACCCTATGACCCTAAGCCCGACTGTGACAAATGTCCAACCAACTGCTCCACAACAGTGATTGCTGAATCTAATGGTGTTTTCTGTTCATTTTAGTCTTGAGCTCCCACCACACCAAACCCAACCAGCTTTGCAAAAGTAAGAGCTGTTATGAAACGCAGTGTCTCCTCTTAAATATGAAATAAGCCTTTTAAAATCATTAACGGTTGGCCCTCAGATCCCAAGTCGCCTCAGGTCCCAAAATTAGCCGTCTGTGGAGGCACCAAAAGTGATACTCCAATTATGTCAGGCCTCGATGGTAAGTTTGATTAATTTTACTTATTTATTCTAACTATTGTGTTTTATATCTTTTCATTTAATGCAAAATTTTGTGCTTTTCCAGATGATTCTGACAATAAAAAAAACCCAACCTAACTACTATGTGAATGTTAGCAGCAGCTAAATCTGGTACAAATCTTTTTCTTTTTTTTTTTTTTCTTTTTGTAAGATTAATGAATTTGTAACTGGTCTCTAACAAATGAAAAGTGAAGAAAGAAAGTTTTCTATTTTTTAATGCATTTTGCTTTATTTTAGGGGATCTGTTACAACAACACTTATGCTGTATATGGGCCTGTTTATATTTATTCTCATATTGGTCTTTCGATGTTCTTATATATAATGGTGCTTATAAAATAAAATATGTTTATCTACATTGACTGGTCATCTTTGTTATGGTCACAGCAATCTCCTTCTACTGTCACAGAAATATGAGGACAACACTTTTGAGAATAATCATATTAAATATGCTAGACAGTTACATGACAACCATTTAAAAATGGTTCTTTTAACCACATTTTAGATCAGATGTCTGCCTGAACAAAAAATGGAACTGGATTGAAATAAAAAGTATTTTGAGTTTTAATGATGTATGTGAGAAGAAGTGCCTATTTTTTTGTAGACATAAAGTCTCTAGATTAGAACTAAACCAACTTTTCTGCCTTCTATAGTCTAATTGTTGCCCCTGTCAATCCATCTGGATTTTAAAATTATTATTATTATTATTATTATTATTATTATTATTATTATTATTATTATTATTATTATTATTATTATTATTATTATTATTATTATTATTATTATTATTATTATTATTATTATTATTATTATTATTATTATTATTATTAGTGTGCCCATCTGGCCCCTGGCACAATCCCGCACAACTTTCATTTGTCTGCTTCTAAGCAACAAGTGACGCATTCTAAATTCAACCAATCAGATCATGCCAGAATGATAAATTAACGGGGAATTCCCTCCTCTCGATACTAAAGAAGCGGCTTTTTCTGCGGTAGATTGTTTTAGTATTCCACTGCGTGTACAGTTTTGACTCTGTACAACTATTGAGAAGATGGAGCACGCCTCTGAAGACGCGCCTCTGGCCGCGGACAGTCGTGCGGGCAGTGAACAGGTCCTGGTGATGCCCAGTTCACCCACAAGGTGAGACAAACGCCACACCTGTGTTACCTATATAACTTATGTACTATATATAATCTACAAAGACGGGCGTCTAGAGCCAGGGATCATTATTATAGTATTATAGCATTGTATTGTGTTACCATGGGCTGTTTCCTCCTTTTGCTTAGACATAACATTTATAGGTATTTTCTGGATTAGCATTTGCTCCATTGGGTTTTAAACAAAACTTCGAGCATGAAGAAGTTTTGGCTGGTCTCTGCCTGACAACTGGTGATGCAGTAAGACTAGTGCTATTTCAACGTCTCTCTCTCTGTGTGTGTGTGTGTGTGTGTGTAGATATATAGTTATATAGACAGACAGACAGACAGACAGACAGACAGACAGACAGATAGATAGATAGATAGATAGATAGATAGATAGATAGATAGATAGATAGATAGATAGATAGATAGATAGATAGATAGATAGATAGATAGATAGATAGATAGATAGATATGAGTTTAAAGGGCTGACAACTACAGGCCTTGTTGATCATATTGGACATATAGGACTATAAATCTCACAGTGGATACATTTTCTTTTCACTATTTGTCTAAGTACAATCCCTCCTTATGTGTGGTTCAACAGAGGCTCAAACAGCCATGCTCTGAAGGTCGCGGGCATCACCGCTTTGGTCTGTCTGCTGGTGTCTGCTCAGGTCTTCACCGCATACCTGGTGTTTGACCAGAAGCAGCAGATACAGGGGCTGCAGACCAACAACCAGAAGATGGAGAGGCAGATGACTCTGCGCTCACGAGGTAAAGAGGTATTCAGGACAAAGTGGAAACGTGTAATTAAAAAACACTGGCATACAGTTGAAATAAGGCTGCACAATTATGAAGAAAAAAAAAATTCTGACAAATATTGTGGTTGCAATATATGTATAAATAAGGATTCATGTTTTAAAGAAGACCTAAATATAAACTGACAAACTAATAAAAAAATCTCATGAATTTGTGAACCTGTTTGTCGAGGTCTAAACTACAGGTACAACAAGATTTTTCTGTGCCAACTCAAATTCTGTTTTTGATTCAGTTGCAATATAATGCGCAACCCTCATTAGAAAGACACTGTAGTTTGCTAGCAGATGTTTCAGGAAGACAGCGCATTCAGGATCATGATTTTGAAGCTGATATGCTTCACTTAGAATGTGTCTTTAATGGAAACCACAATTATGAATGTGAAATTGCTTAATGTAAGTAATTCAATCTTTACAGGGACTCCACAGAAGATCATGATGCCTGCTGACAGTCTGCCTCTTCTGGACTTTTCCAGTGATGAAATGACCCCTCAAAATACCCCTAAATCTGAATCTCCCAAGGTAAGTTCTCTGTGTTATTACCCAGTGTAGATAGACAATATGTTTACATGCATATTGTCATGTGTCCCATAATGCAGCAGGGTGTGGCTCCTCCAAGTGTGGAGAAGCAGCTTCAGGAGCTCATCAAGGTATGTAAGGTCTAAAGTTCTAGTTACTGTGCACCTGCCCACTGTGATTGTTTTTTTTTGTCCCAAATAGGATCATGAGCTTCCTGAAATGAATGAGTCTTTTCTGGCCAACCTCCAGACTCTGAAGCAGAGAGTCAGTGAGACCGACTGGAAGGTGAGCATCCACACGTTAGGTTAGGTTTTAGTGCTAAACTAAAGTCTTTTTAAAGTCCCTATTATTCTAAAACATATTCATTCTTCACAGAGCTTTGAGTCATGGATGCGCTATTGGCTGATCTTCCAAATGGCCCAGAAACCTCCTACTGCCACATCATAACCAGGTAACTAATTAAAGTGTCTATAAATAAATACTTATAGACACTTTCCAAAATATGTTTAACTCATTTATTGACCAAAATATGACTTCTTTTTTATTTTCTTTTTCAGATGTGGGCAGCAAATAAAACAATGTTGTGACACATCTGTTCCATTGTCAAAGAAATAGTTGGCAATCCATTCCCTAATCATCTCTCATTTGATTTTAAGATTTAATAAGTGTTGCTAAAAAGTATTTCATAGCAATTTCATAGCAAGCTGTATATGTCACAACTGTCTCAATTATAATCAGATTAAACTGTGTGTTGATTCGTACATTCAAATATATTGTATTTCTTTTGTACTTTTTTGTTCTAATAACAAAATAGTTTGAAATCACAGTATATTAAATCACAAAATAAAAAATAATAATTTCCTTGAGCAGTTGTTTGTTATTTGGATTTGTTGTTGTTAGTCTACAAATGATAATAATTTCACTCTTTGTTTGTGACTCTTCTTCCTTATTTAGCTCAAACTAGGAGTATCATGGTTCATTCAAATTCATTAAATTCTTTTCACAGATAATCTCTACTTCAGTAAAATTTTAAAGTAGATAGTTTTTACTTTTACATATCTACATCTGAGAGCAGGTATCTGTACTTTCTACTCCACTACATTTTTAATAGGACTGAAAAGTAAAAGCATTTTTGATTATTGTTTGAAATCTGCTGAAAAGATGAGGGGTTTGTTTTAAACACGTTCATAGGTTGAGCAAACAAAAATATACAAATAAAAATGACTGGGAAAAAATGATTCAGTTGTTTCTGTTTTACAAAATTCAGCATGAATCTTTATCAAAATTACTACATCTAAAAGAATATTGTATGTCAAAATCTGTGAAAATGAAATACTTATACTTTTTTTTACATTTTTAAATGGGTACTTGAATACTTTTTCTTAAGTGCATTTTTACTTAAGTACATTTTTTTTCTGATCCTTTTACTCAAGTTTATTTTTTTTTGCTCCAGTATCTGTACTTTTACTGAAGTAACAAAACAGAGTACTTCTTCCACTACTGGTTAAAAT